>NW_015090812.1:5285615-5311063 GCF_001431845.1 Calidris pugnax
GGGGGGGAAATAAATTTATAGAGGGCATCTGGAGGTCTGCATTTTTCACTTCTAATGAAAATAAACATTTTCACACATGGCTTAAAAGGCCCAGACACTGTGTTTCTGCACACAGATTCCCAAGCAGGCTTATGGATTCTCGCCTTGAAAAAGGAGGTTTCATCAAGCACGATTTTAATTTGAAGTTTTCTCATCAATGCAACTTACCTTGGTTACTTATGCTGCTGTAAATCTGCTTTGCTCTTGTTTTACAGCATTTTCATCTTGTTTTTGCAAGTGCAATGAATTTGTAATGCTCTGAAAACAGGTCAGTGGTAGATCAGAAACTCTTAATCCCTGGATAAAGATTATTTTAAGATCCTTCTACGCCACATATCAGCAGTATGTTATCAGGGCTTTTGTTTGTTTGTTGTTTTTAATAATTGCACCAACACACGCAAATTATTTCAGGAAGGTCAAAGGTGAGATGAATAATTCATAATATCTAATAGTTCCAGAGGTTAAAGCTTTGTTGCTGTCCCGAGATCCTGTCTACAGCCACCTGCGTTCCCCCATTGCCCGCTTTGCTCGCTTTCCATCTCAGAATTCTCTTCCTCATCTAATCCAGAGCTCACCCTGGGATATTTATTTGCATTTTAACACCAGATCAACAGCGTATCTGTTAAATCAGTCCAACAAAGGAGACAAACGTCTTCCTCGCTGTGTTTATCCAAAGTCTTTTTTTACATTTTTTAAATACCAGCAGGTCTAGCGCTTACGCTCCTTGTGGTTGCTGCCTAATTAATTAATGCAAATGTAACAGTTCAATTTGAATTTCCCCAGCCATTCGCACAGCTTTTTCTTTTTTTTTTTTTTTTTCATCTCTCACCTCAAAAATCTGACTCTTCAGCTGAGATGCATTTGATATTGCCAGTAGCCTTATGACTATATCGTAGTCATTCTCTTTTTGTTCTTTTTTTTTTTTTTTTTTTTTTTTTTTTTGTGAAATCCCTTCGATATGCAAATGTCTGTCTTGAAACGTGTTGTCTGGCAGCAGCTGCAGAGGTTCACACACAGCTGCATCTGGGCCGCAGACGCGTTGCTGCTGGGCCAGCCCTCAGGGACCCCTCAGCAAAGTGTCCCAGCCTTTCTCCAGCTCCCTCTTCCTCACCTCAGCCCCACTGCTTCCCACCTTTCTCACCTCTAAGGCGAGTGCTTAGCTGAAAACCTAAATAACTAATCTAGACAAGAACAACTTCAGTTTATAGATGTAAAGTCAGGAGGTGAGGGGAAAAAAAAAAAAAACCCAAACCTGTGCTTTCGGGGTTTTTTGCAAAATCCCCGCTGGATTTTATGGAATTTTCTCTTCTTGCTACTTTATTACTCATAAGGAACTCGCTGGGATGATGGTCCAGGGGCCTTTTCTGTGAATGCCATTCTGATCTGGGTGAAAAGACTCCAACTCCATCCGTAGGTGAAATAATATCCTCCCCCAAGACATATTACTGTAAAATCACTCGCCATTATAATGTGCATTATACGACAACTACAGCTTACTTTAATAATCCTTAGAATATTACAAGCAGCCTGCCAACTATAAAAACCTTCTTCTGCCATACAGAAGAGAACAGCTCATTTATAAAGCTGAATACCAGTTGCTATAAAATACCACGTAATGGTATATACCGTTACCCAATCTGTTATATTCCTGCTTCCAGGTAGCCAGGCAGTATAAATAACTGCAATAGCTGAACACTTGGGCTAAAATGTTCTTTTTGAAGGAAAAATCCTCTCGCCTCTCCCACTCAGAGGAGACACCGGGGTCAGACAACCAGATCAGACACCTGCTCAGGAGGAGCAGTTCTGACCCAAGCTGGAATTTAAAACACAGGTTTGTCCAGCAAACCCCGTTCACTGAACAGTAATATAGTCAGAAAAGAGATTAAATGTTAAATTAACACCATATTAAGCAAAACTTTAACAGATCCTTTACCAAATTTTCAAGCATGCCATCCCTTTGTTTGTGTGAGAAGTGAAGACCCAAGTACGTCTCTACCAACAAATAATAATGCTTTTTGAAACGGATTGATTGCACCGCTCTGCTGAACGCACACTCACCTTTAAAATACAGTTCAGAGCCCTCACACTTGTCAGGATTCTCACATTCCTCCCTAAGGAGACTAATCACACCATTTAGATTTTGAAAGTACATTTGATTCACCTGGAACTTTAAGGCCAATAAATGTGTACTTAATTTTTAAGATTTATTAAGGAATTGCTCTACTACCCCTGCTTGCTGAAGACAGCTTACTTTCACTGCACGTGATCATTTTAAACAAAACCACTTTACTTTTACTTTCCTTTGATACATTCCTTGACAAGTTTGACAGCTCTAAGCAACAAAAAAACCCCACCCTATAACATAAAAGATTCTACATCTCAGTTTTTCCTTTCAAGTTTTATTACCATTTAAATAAACACGTGCACTAGCATCTTACTGGTCCGTAGCCAGCAGGAAAGCAATGTTTCAAACCCCAGCAAGAGCTCCCCTGCACCTGGGATACCTTCAGGTTCATCCACGCTTCGCACCAGAGGGAAGATTAATAAGAATTCTGGTGTTGTAGGAACTGGGCACTGTAGACACAGTAATTAATAGAACAACAGACTAAGGAAACAGTCTGCAACAGAGGACAGGAACCTGCAGAATCTGCACAACGTTTCTCCAGCTGCTACCACCAATTAAGCAGCAACACCCGGGCTGAGCCATATATAACTTCAGAGGAAGGTGTTTTTTTGGTGAAAGCCACGGTTGTTCTGCAGTGGTGGCAGAGCCTCATTTAAGATATTACTAAAACAGTAAAATGGTCCTTTCAATTTTTGACAATTATTCCACTGAGATTACTGAGAAATAAATGTACCTGAAGAGTTGGAAAAGATAAACAGCTGTGAAAGAAGGGAGTCCTGGCTGCCCACTTTTAAAACATCACCTGTCCCCTAAGCCCAGCTTTGCTACCAAAAACAGGGCTGGGGCAGAGAGAGTGGAGGGACAAACTAGATGCATCCTGCCTGCTGCCTCCCTAGACGGTGACAAGGGCTACTAGAGAAAGGGAATTCATTTTCAAGCTTCTTTCCCCTGCTGTCACACAAACCCAGAAAGGCTGCCTACTGCCAAGATAAAGAGTTGACGGTGCCCTTTTCAGCTTGGCCAGTGCAAACCCAGCCCCACCTGGCAGATGGGAATCACCTGGTGTTCTGAGATTTGATTAACCATCAACGCAAACCTAAATACAAAAGATGAGCAAGAAGGAGTTGTAGGGGAAAAGCAGTAATTAAAAAGCAGTAATTAATCCCTGGAAGCACAATCTCCTGACACAACCAGACAGTTTTTGCATTTCCAGGCTGCGCAGCAGGTTTCTCTGGGCCACATCCTTGGGTATGGTTCCACTAACTGAATTCTTGTTCACCAGCGTCGTGTTGGTTTTAGCTGTCCTTGTTCCTTTCTCCAGTGATCCCATCAAATATAAAGGTGTGAATTTCTTCAGGGAAGTGGGTAACACATACACCAACACATCCCAGACCATCAAATTGCTCACCAGAGAATGGACTCCATCTCTCCAGTCAGCTCCACTTACAGCATCAGGCCACAGCTTCTGAGAGATAACCAAGTCCTCTCATTACAGCTCCTAGCGTGTTTATTTTAATAGTTTGTTGTTGCTTTGTTGGGTTGGTTTGTGGGGTTTTTTTTTATATACAGGGAAGGAAAAGATCCTGTGGTGGTTTTTTTTTTTATATACAGGGAAGGAAAAGATCCATAAACAATTTACAAAAATTCATGCTTTTCTGTCAGGTTGCTGCAGTGAGCAAAACCAGGGAAGAACAGCTTCCCCTGGACATTAAATTAAGGACACTTGGGCACAAAATGAAGCCTCCTGAGACAGGTACACCCCAAGAACTGCAAAGCAAAGCAGCTAGGTAAGGAGAACATCTAGCAGAAGGGGCCAGCAGTCATTTCTGCAGCTGGTGGCAGAAGAACAGCACATGTATGCAGATCATCCTGCCCCATAAGCAAACCACAACATCTGCATTATTGCTACGTGTTCCCTCCTACTTACACCAAGTGGTTATCTTTGCAGAAACCCCTTCTGTCTCCTGGCAAGCACAGACGGTTATTACAGTGCTATGGCCATGTTATACACAGCACTTATGGTTCAAGACAGTTGCTGAAGAAATGAGGAGCAGATTTAACAACAAATGGAAACCTGAAGTTTTGGAAATAAGAAAATGGTCCTGTAGCAGAGGCGGCTGAAAACAAATAAATCTCTCAGACTGTCTCCTCTGCTGAAAGGTACAGAGTGAAGCTACTATGTCCCATTCACTTACTGCTGTGGAACTGCTGCCTTGCAGGAAGCAGAAATTAAAAAAAAAAGAACAAAGAACACCCCAAACAAATGGATCCAGTTAATGTGTTTTTCGGAGGCTGCATTCGAGCACAAGAGTCAGGGGAAGCACTCTGGAGCTAGGATGGAAAAGCTGATGGAATGCTCAGTCCACACAGAAAGAGGAGAATCGTTCAACACTTCCTTCAGACACATATTGACTTTGTGGAAAGGGTAAACAACAATTAGTGCAACTTGTTTATAAGTATAAATCAAAAGGATAACAGCTAAAAATGCTAGTGTGGATCACCCTGGGTAACCAGTGAAGCCTGGATGCTGGCTGTGCTGGGTCCCATACACAGCCCAGCACATGGGCTCGCTCACAACCTGCCCCGCTCATCCCGTGATCCCAGACATGCGTGGCGTGTCCCAGACACCGTCCCCCATACACACACCCCTCAAACCACTCAGACTCACCTCAGGGTAGAGCAGACAAAAAACAACTTAAGCTCACACACGCTTCTGCTTTCTGAGGCGTGTTTGGCCCAAATCTACCATCCTGTAATCCCCAAAGCTGGGCATCACTCGGACAACTCCAAGCAATCCCTTACATGAAGGGCTTGATATGGATTATGGGACAGGCAGGTACCCAGTGGAGAGTACAGGTATATAGGTGACTTCAGGTGGGCAACGTAGCACACTAAAAGCAATGGTTATGCCCCAAACTGCCTGCTGAGCCCCCGACTCGGCACAGCCAGCCCAGCAGACACAGCCCCCTTACCTCCTGGTGCTGTTTCAGGGGATTTGGGGATTAGGGTGCAGCTGAGTCCAGCTGGTCTAAAACCTCACTGCCACTTCCCTTGCTCTGGCTCCGGTCGCTGGCTGTGGGGACACTGATCCGGCCGACTCCTCGCCTCGTGAAAGGGCCAACAAGCCCTTCCCATCAGCTGTGCCACGGCCAGAGCCGCTGGAAAAGCTGGGAACAGGCAGCCAAGAGGAAAATGGAGGAGTGCCCCCATCAGGGACTTCAGCCAATTGTGAAATCCTGACTCCAAGCACTTAAAAACTAGCAGGAGTGCTAAAATGTATCTTTTGGCAAGAATTGGGTCAGTTTGAAAGCAATTCTAAGAACAAATCAGCCCTTTTAAGTACTTCAGGAACAAGGTAGCAAAATTACAGAAACTGGCCATAATTAGCCATCAGGCCAGGCTGGGGACAAAGGCCCAAAATGGGGAGTACACATGAAAATGGAGATAAAGTGAAGAGCCAAGCAATCCATCAGGGGAGGACGCTGAAGTATAAATACAGACTGTACTTCCCTCTGTAAACAGAAGATGCCTGTATGTATATTTACATGTGCTGCTCCGAACTAATAAGAACATAATAACATACGGCAGAGAAATATTATGCAGAACTAGGAAAGTATTTTAGGAGAAGTATAGAGTGAGTAGGGGTGTGAAAGGATGGGTGAAATGAAGTGAGGAATGATCTCATCTCTAGGCTCAGCGTATGGTGTTATCATCCAAGGACACGGCAGGGATCCCCCTGGGGCAAAGGGGGATGTCCAGAGGGCAGCTGAGCAGCTTTGCCTAAAGCAAGCCCCAACACACCCCCAAAACCATCATATCGAATGTTAAATCCTCATACACCAAACTCCTAACCCAGAGCTTAAACAGACACAACAGCCCCAGCTGGAACAAGAACATCAACCCCAACGTAGGGTCTTCTGGAAGGTGTCAATTTAGCCTCAGATAAGAGGTAACAGACAATGGACAAACGGGCAGATGAACAGCAGCTATCTCAGATCATCTACCACCGATGCACTATCCCACCCGACAACACAAACTGCTTTTCTGTAGCCACCCAGCTGTAAGAAAGCAGACAAAAAAGAGGTTCTAAAGAGGACAGAGTAGTTCTTTTTATGGAGATACAGTCTGTTACCCAATCAAAATACACAGAAGAGGGCTTCTGCAAACCTTGACGGAGACCTTCTACTTAACCAGGGACAGGTCAAGAATGGCTACTGAGGCAGAGCACCGCAGCCAAGCTGTGCTAGCCCAGGGAGGTGGGCTAGCAACAGGCTCCCCCTGGCAAGGTAAGCCAGGCAGGAACCCGCTGAAGGATATTCCATCAGGCCTCACAGCAAACAGGGACTGGGCAGAGCAGGACCCTCACACCGTGCAAACCTCTGCCAAACCACAGAGAGAGGAGAGAAAACAGTTTGCTCTCCTAAGCATAAACAACTTGGGGGAGAAAAGTGCTAAAAGTCCACGTGCTATTGCGGAAGAGCTTCGAAGAGCAGATGGGGCTGGTGGTGAGCTGGGGCTGCCTAACCCCACACCAACAAAACCCAAAGCAGAGAGACTGCTGGTGTGGGACACCTGCTTTGAGACTGTAAGAGCAGGGTTTGTTTCACAACCCGGGAGTCTAGGTTGTACTTCACTTGATCATAACTTGGTACTCAATTTGCAATATTTTAATTGCCTCTTTAACAAAGCCATCCTCAATTAGGAATGCTTGCTGAAGCAGGAAGCTGCCACACCTTGGCAGTTTGATGGCAGACTCCGATCCACAGCCTTTTTCATTTTCTCAGCAGCACCTGGATTTCTAGCACAGCCTGGATGTCCCTCAGCCCCAGGTATGTGACTTGCAGCCTCGGCAGCGCAGCAGGGGACCGGACTGTGCAGAGGCGGCCAGGAGGCTTCCTGAGGCCAATTAAAGGATATAATCAATGCTGCATTTTGCAACGGCTTAACCACAGCTTTTTTTTAAGTTTCTGCATCAGCCTGCTAGAAGGCCACAGGTGGAGGAAGCCTCACATGGATCTCCAAGCACAGGACGAGTCTCCATGTGCGGCCGTCCCCGGTGTCACATCCCAGGCAACCCACGAGGGGATTTATGCCGTTTCTTCCACATCCTGAAGCTGGAAATGGGGTTTGAATCAGGGGCTACCAACAGCACCCTGACCTCCTTGGCCATACACAGGAGATGTGGGTGCAGCCTGGGGTCCCGCAGGGTCTCCTCTCCCAGGCCCACACTTGCTGCCATCTGCCAAGGGGTGAGAATGAACACACACACAAATTGTGATTTGGCTATTAGTTTAGTGTCATTTCATAATAACGTTAATTATTTCAACTTGGAGTTAATGAGCAGCAGCAGTAAACAGCCATAGGCACCGATTCCAACTATCGGCTCATCTCAGATGGTCATTTATTAATCTTAAAGGAATGTCTCAGGCATTAAAAACTATAATTACTAAACATGCTAGTTTGTTGTTTGGTTGTGTTTTTTTTTCTTTAAAGTAACACTCTATCTAAAAGCAAGGAACGACCGTATGAATATTAAGGCAGGCTAGAGCTTGACAAAGCTCCACTTTCCGATGCAGTATTAGCAGTGAACACAAGGGCAACGTTTCTATTTTTTCCGGCGAAGTCTTGTCCTCGCAAGCAGTGACTCTGCGTTTTTAGCTCACAGGGCACAAATCCAAGTGTGATCTCACACAACTGTCAAACCTCTTCTAACAGAAAAAAAGCCTGTGCCAAGAACAGGTAGAAAAAAAAACCCATAAATAGCTCTCTCAGGAGTTGGTTATACAAGTGAAATATTTCCAGAACGTGTTTTTCCTACTTATTTTAAAATTTTAAATGCATACAGACAGTTCAACGAGCATCTGGTCATTTCTTTAGTCTGTCACCAGAAAATACACGTTCATTTTACTGCTGCACATGAAACACAGAGCCAGTTGCTGGTACAACCAGGACAAGCCGCAAACATTCGACTTCACAGATGAATAAAGGTACAACACCCACCACTAACTGTATAAGCCACCACCTGTCTTATCAGCACTTTCAGCCTATGGTTTGGGGTGGTTGTTTGGTGTTTTTTTTTTTAAATACTCTTATTTGGATCTTGCCTGTGCTGGTTTTACACCAAAAATACTTGTGTTCCTCTCCACACAGGTGCTTTCATGGTAGGTGGTTTGAAGGGGGAGCTGAAGCAGGTCCAAGGCTCCACAAGGGCGATGGGGGGAGATGGGGAGCACAGAACCTGGCCCAGCCTCTGCAGCCATCGCGGCTCCCTCTCACCTTGTTCGGCCCCGACGGGATGAAGAAAAACCTCCACTTCATCAGGCCATTCTCCTGCTTACACTCGCTCTCATGGAAGGTGGCAAAAGCTTTGTTTACATTGAAAATCGGCTTTCTGAAGGGAAACTTGAGGTTTCCACAATGGATTAATCCTGCTGACTACAAGCATCCCAAAGCGAGATCTACAAGTGTCCCCACTACCACCCCCATAGCAGCCCACTTAGTGAGGATTTCAAACACTACCAGGGACGCAGCACTCGAGCACCTACTTAAGTACTTGCCTGAATTAAGGCTGAGGCTGCTACAAAATCTCAGAAGAACAGAAAACTGTTTGAGAGGAGGGACATGAAAACAGAGAGGTCATTTTTCCCAATATGGACTGACTGGTTGGAAGACAAAGGCCCATTTCACCCTGACACCCCGCTGGAGAGCAGCTGCAACGCCTGGAGATCTCCAGCCTTAGCTCATCCATACACAACGAGGGGATCTCTCACGTTGTGTGAGCTACACCAGAAACCCTGGACACCCAACACAGCGATAGACAGGATGCAGTTTTAGGGCTGGAGTTGAGAAGATCACATGGAAATACAAAGGTTATCTATGCACGTTTAAAAAACACTTGTTTCCCAAGAACATCACCTGTGACTTTCAAATACTCCAGTTTAGACAGATTGGTACAAGGAAACTGCTCAGGCCCTGCACCCCAGCGTAACTCTACCACAGGTGAGGTACGTGCTACTTTCAAAGCCCCTCAGAGGCAGAAATGAAAACCTAATCTCATTAACATTATGCTACCAACACTCTTTCAGGCTTTAGGAGGATATGAAGAAATACTTCTACTTATCATACTAATGTTTCGAGTGAAATACCCATGTCCTGCTATGACCACGCAAGCACTAAAATAAGTTTTTCCCAGTTTATACACACACAGACAAACTGCAGTCACAATAAAGCACCGGAATGGACTAACACTGAGCTTTGAGGCAGTAAATCTGGAGCTATTCAGTCTGTTACTGTGTCCAAAAAAAAAAATACAGCCACAGCAAAACAGCTATCAGGAAAAACCTGGGAGTTCCTAGCTTTAATTTATGACATTTAGTCTAGAATACGCCTTGTTACCTTGGGAGTCATCAGGGTGTAGCTACAGAGGTAACCACAATAGCTAGATAGGCTATAAGAGAAAATGAAGCTTCATGCTCGGATTTTGACTCTATAAGCAGAAATATTTACTACGATTACTACAGAAATAATTTCATTATCCTTCTAGACTTTTTAGCTCACTGTACAGTCCCCGGAAGGATACCTCTCAAATGCCTCTCTGAGAGAGTCAGTGCAGCAGAATAGCCTGGGAAGCAGATGGCATTTAGTGCCACCTCTCCAAGGACAAAACCCACTTTGTCTCCCTACACACCACCATGGTCAAGTGAAGTCAAGGAAGGTGCTTCCCTGGGGACAGTAAAAGATGTGCCGAGTAATCTCTGACCCAAAGAAGCAGGGTAGCAAGATGAGCCTGAATTCCTGTCTTTATTTGGGATCCCTCCTTTCCTATAGATGGGTCTCCGCTGCAGTGAAGACACAAAACAGAAATTACTGCAGCAAATAATTTTTTGTTCTTTCATTTGTTGTTTTGAATCAGGCTGTAGCAGCAGAAATAAACCAATTGTTCTGGGAGATGGGCAGCCCTAGATGCTTCCCTGGGGGCAGACAAGGGCTGGGCATGGCTTTCTCCATGAACTCAAATGAGTCCAATGTTCATCAAATGAAATCTGCTGAAAGCCATACAACAAGTCCCTACAGAGCAATTTCAGACTGGCAGATCAGGTTAAAGAAACCTTTGCTCCACTTAAGTTTTGTACAGAAATTAGCCTTGTAATAACTTACAGGCCTGCTCCTGATTTTTTCTGTATCACTTTATGTAAGGCTGTGTTCCTGGTGAGGTCTCCAGTGTGTTATAGAATGGTTTACCCCAATGAAAGAGAATAATCACGAGCAGCACGTGAATAGGTGCTTGTCCTTTGGACTTCTGAGCTGCACATTCTGTAGATTAAAAGTAAATATTGTCTGTGTCTTCCATTATCAGTCACCATGACAAAATTCACTGCAAGATGCTGAGAAGTCAGTCAATGATCCCTCAATCACTTAAAACATACCCTACTTTAATCTTTTTTCTTTCTTTTTTCTTTTTTGTTTTACTGACTACAGATAAGACAGATTTTGTTTTTCAGGAAAACCAAGTTGCTTGAATATCACATTCACTAACAAACAAAATAAAAATAGAAGCATTAGCCTAGAAAAACAAAGGCTGAAAGGGATACAGGACTGATCTCTAAATAAATCAGGAGAGTAAACATCAGAAAAACAACTAAAGATCTCTTCAATACAAGAATAAGAGGTGCACGTTTGCCATAAATAACCTGTAATTGTGAAATAGCTTCTTGAGCCTTTTTTTTTTTGATCAAAAAAGGGTCCCTGTAGTTGTAGTAAGGGCCAAGCTTGACCAGCACCTTGCAAAAATCACGTTATTTGCAGAAAATAACTTCACTGAGCACATGCAAAACTATCCATGTATTACACACACCCCCTCATCACAGACACCAGAAAACAGTCCAGATCATACACTTGTTAATATGCAATTTCCAACACTATACCAAACGGGGCTGTTATCCAAAGTAATATAATCTATGATGCAGCGTAACAACTAGCAATGATACTTGTCATATTTAACTCAAAGCTAATTTAAATAAAATACAGAAGATAACACTCATTAAATCCAAGCCTCATTTTGTTGAAGCTATTACAAATGTCTGCAGACACTGCCACGTCCACCTGGATGTTTAAAAGACTAACAAAACCAAAGCTTTACAAGTCAGAAAATAAATTTTTGGACAAAATAATTTTCCATTAGCAATTCTGGTTTGATCACTGCTGGGTCTTCAACAGCCCAGTGGTGGAAGACACCTATGGTGGAAAGACAAAGGTTCATGGGCAAATCCCATTTCCTTCAGCACAATCTACAGGCAGAATCAGGAGCGAAGGCAGGGCTGAAAAAAAAAAAAGACCTTTATAAAGCTTATTGTGCTGACTGTATGCTAGGCTGGAAGTTTTAGCACATTCTGAATCTCCAGCTTTACAAACCCACTTGTGCTGGTGCTTGAGTAGCACCGGGCAGCTGCACCGGTGGTGAGGATTTGGTCTGCAGCAAGCAAAACGTATGGATATCTGTGAACAACTGTCTGTGGGATTACTGCACGCTATGTTGATATACAGGAGCTTTATTGCTGGAACACAGTAACCACTCTGCATCTAAGATTTATAAAAAAAAAAATATATTACTTCAGCTTGATGTGTGACAAGTCTTTTTAAATGAGAAAGGGCAATAGCTATTGGTCTAATTTAAATAATTATATTCCGTCCAGCTGAAATGCATTACTGTATTGAGACTGAAACCTGGCCAGCGTATTTTGTTAAATAAATCAAGGAAACATTAGTGGCAGCAAGCAGTCTCATTCAGAAAATAATTTCTCCAGCTTTGCAGCACCCCACAGCCCCAACACGCTGCTGGACCGCTTGCTTACCAGTGACTGACAAGGAGGGGTGTCCCTCACTGCCCCAGCAGCCACATCTCCTGTGGCTTTCAGGATTTTTTTTTTGTAGGTCTCCAAGCCAAAAATTAAGCCTGACCCAATTCAGTTTATGAGATCCAAAAAAAGCTGTAAAGATGGTATTTACTGCTCATGTTTGGTATTACTGGTTCTGAATTCAGAAAACTAACCAGAAAGGTACAGAGCAAGGAGGTTTGAGCAATGGAAGAGTGTGGCATTACTGCAGAAAGGACAAGAGTTGGAAATGCTGCATTAGCAGACACATGAAAAAGCAGCAAGATTTGCTTCTCAAGTTCATTTCTTGAAACAGGTTTTTGTCCTGCAATTTGCTTTAAATTAAGACTAGCTTCAATAGGGCAGTAGTGGCCTCTCCTGAGGGACACCAAACTAGAACAAGGAGTCACAACACGTAAAACAGGACAGCCAAATTGAGGTGGCCAGCTTAGCTTCTGCTCTTGCATACTTAAAAAATTTCTTAATTCTGAACATTTTAGACAAGAGGGAGGTTGTTTTATTAAAAGCCACATACACTGGCAGTCCTCACATACATATGCACAAAGGTAATCAAGCTCCTAACAGCAGCGACAAAGCTTGCCAAGTTATGTTCAGACTTTGGAAACCATCCACGGAGTCATAACTGGAAGGCTTGTGTGAGGAAAGAGGCAGAGCAGCACCCCACAAAGCAGATGAATGATGTTACTGTGGGCAGTTGTGTCCCAAGGGACAGCACAGTCTGCTGAGCAACACGAACAGGCTGCAAAAGTCTTCACCCAGTCCTGCACTTACCAAATGTACTCACAAACTACTGCTAGGTAACGCTAACGAAGACTCTTTAAAAAAGAAAATAGTGAGGAAGGAACACCCAAGTGACTTTAATGGTGATCGTGGCAGACAAATTTGCATTCTTTTATTATGCTTTGTTGTTTTGTTTTTAATCAAAAGGATCACATTTTTTTAAAAAATGGAATTAAGTCTTTGTATCCATCAGAGATCTGTCCTGAAGCAGCAAAATTCTTCCCACTGAGAACACCGCCCCACTGAAGATAGAAATGGCACCACTTTAGTCTGCATTTCATCTACAGACCATCCCAAATGCATCCACTGCCCAAACCAGTATCAGGTATTCCTTCTGTGCATGCTCAGGTATGCAATTAAGTTCAAGGATATCCTTAATTGCAACACAGAGAAGCCAAAGCTCCTGCAATACTGGATGGTAATAGCACACATCTAATACCTGGCACCTCTAGACCTTTCCAGAGATGTCACAAAGTAAAACACAACATACAGATGGCAAAGAGTGCAGATAAATCTAAGCTCCAGCAAGAAGTCAGTCTGGTTCACTAATCCAACAGGAGGAAAGTAAGAGCGAGAGAACCCATTTCAGACACTTGAAGGGTATGAGCTGACTCACTGAGGGATCAGATAAGCACCAAAGCCACCACGAGGCGACTGTGGAGCACAGGGCTGCAAGTGGAAAACAGGAGGGAAAAGCAAAGCAGTGTCTTTTGGCTGCACTGGATGGTTAGATCGGACCTTTTTGTGCCAGAAACACAGACACACACAAGGCCAATCATGAAGCAGGCCGCATTTTCACCTGCTTTCAGCTCGTGGTCTGGACAACACAGAGATGGTCCCCAAGCCTCTCCTCAGTCACGTTCACTCCCAAGCAGCGTCTGTCAAAGCCTTTATTTCTAAGTGCTGGAGCAGAATCCTGCCTCAAATCAAGATAAACACAGTTGCTAGCTTTCCCATGTGTCAGAGGTGTGCAGGCCCCAACACAGGAGTACCCACGGGTTCCACTGGCACCCATCCCCAGTGTGGTGATGGCCCCAGAAGAGGAGCATGTGGTGTCATCAGGCAGCAGCACTTTATTTAGGGACACAGAAAGTACCCTTCTCTCCCCATAAAGGCCCAAATAGCTCAAGTTGCTGATGCGCTGACTTAGATAAACTCCCCTATTATTTGAAAAAAAGGCCTTACACCGACAAAGGGATGGACAAATTTCCCTCAGCCTACAGCACTCTTCACCGCTTGACTCGTTACCTTGTGGTGTAAACATTTGTCTGATCCCTCAACACCAAGAGCCTGTTTGGTAGAATTTGTGACATAGTTGTTACTACCATTTTCCCAGTTTTTGCTTTCCAACAAAAATACCACTGCTCCAGCAGCCCTGCTTGGAGCAATCTCCATCTGCATGACCTGACCAGAGCAAAGAACACATCGACCCCAGGACATCATGTGCAGAGTCCACAGCAGAAACTCCCGCCAGCATGAAGGCATGATCCAATTCACTCGTTAACCAAGAGGCAATTGGTCTTTATCCAGCCACAGCACATTGAGGAGATTCAGAAACATGAAGTTCTGTAGGTTGCAGCTGGCAGTGTGGAAGCTTGGCCTTCACCATGCGGGAATCCAGGCAGTGGCAAGCACATAAGATGTATTTACTAGACCCCAAAGAAAGAGGAAGGACAAAACACCCCCCCCCTTTCCTACCTCAGCCTAAAACTACAGCTCTTTTCTCCTCAGTTTATCAGCTCAGAGTAGGTGACAGCTACATCAAGACACTTTGGGAGAAGCTATATATAGTGTGAAGTGAACTTTTCCCCAGGAAGCTCTCGATCTAGGTCATCTTGCTTCTTCTGGGAGATAGAAAAAAAAAAAGGTTACTCATTGAACAAGAATACAGTTTATAGAGAAAAACAAAGATTACTTGGAGCATGTAATTTTGTGTGGATAGCTTTTTTTTTTTTCTTTTCTAAAGGAAGTAATTAGTCATTAAACACAGTGTCTCTGAATAACTAACTCCATCTACTGTAAATCAAGAACCCCGCTATATTGACAAAAGGAATGGGCATTCTTTGGCAAACTTACTTTCACTAGCTTAGCCATAGAGTAAAATAAATACAACTTAAATTCTTAGAAATTCCAGAGTTTGTCTAAATTTAGGCATAATGTAAAATTTTGGTTCTTACAGATGACTGGCTGGAAGGATTATACACCGCCCAGCAGAGCTCCAGGTGAGTTATGGTATGAATCCGTTCTGATAGGTTAGGTACCACACCACCACTTCCATCAAGCATGGGGTAGGAAAACAACTAAGCATCCCACTCAGGTCTGGGCCAAAGGCCACCATCTAGCTCAGTCCAGCTGCTGGAGGGGACCTGGCCATCAGAGCCACCACAGCATCATGTGGACAATTAGGTACCACACCACCACTTCCATCTCCTACCATGGGGTAGGAGAACAACTGAGCATCCCACTCAGGTCTGGGTCAAAGGCCACCATCTAGCTCAGCCCAGCTGCTGGAGAGGACATGGCCATCAGAGCCACCACAGCATCATGTGGGTACCACACCACCACTTCCATCAAGCATGGGGTAGGAAAACAACTAAGCATCCCACTCAGGTCTGGGCCAAAGGCCACCATCTAGCTCAGTCCAGCTGCTGGAGGGGACCTGGCCATCAGAGCCACCACAGCATCATGTGGACACCATTAGCCAGAGGTGTGCCTCTGTCAGGGCAGGCAGAAGAGCCTTCTTGGCTCAGGACAGACCTTAGAGTAACGCTGCCTACACAGTGCTTCTTACTAGTTCATGATTTGCAGATCCCCAAAAATTTTCAAGTATTTGCAGTTTAGTGACTACAAATAGGGTTTTATTAGCTCTTGTGAGCAACTGTAAAAACAGCCCAGAGAGCCTCAGAGACCCAGGAACCAGGATAGGGTTTTATTATTTATTTATATGTGAGCAACTGTAAAAATGGCCCAGAGAGCCTCAGAGACCCAGGAACCAGGAGGTGAAAAAGCACTAACCTAGAAAAGAATTAACAAGTCTTTCTGCTTGAATTTTAAAAGTTATATAGTTTACTTTTTAAGAAAGGCAATATACTTTCAAGGATGCCACTCTCTTTGGAACAACCTGCAAACACCTCAAGGTCTCCAAATATGTAGATGTAACATTACAGAACTCTGTGAAGCAGACACTAAAGCAATGACTTAGTCACATTTCATAAGCTAAATTGGAGATACCTGGATGCAACTGCAATACAAATCATAATACCTGAACAGAAAACAACCAAGAGAAATCCCAAAACATAGAAACTGGCAACGGCAATTCAATATTATTATAGAGCATAAAATAAAAGCCTACAGGTGTTAAATATTAATTTCAGTGTCTTAACTAAACCTGAATGTAGAGCATTAGTTTGCTGATCTGGGCATTTTATACAGTTACCACTGAATACAGCAGTTCACTGCCTTCTGTTAAGCAACAGTACAGACCAAACCAGTTTAGCAATTTGGAACGTCTGTAGTCAAGCGATGCTTACACCTGTTTGCTCAAAACCTGAAAGCAATCACTTTTCTTTCCGAGCTTTAAATAAAATTAATTTATTCAGGCAAAACAAATGCCGGTCTTAGTCTACACTGTCTCAATTACAGATTTCGACAACCGTGTTAATAAAATGCTGTGATTAACGTTCAGTACACAGAACGAACTCTGTATCTGGGTTTAATTACACTGATGAATAAAAGTCAGACACAGGCATCGTCCCAGAGTAGTCATGCATTATACTGTCCCATAGATACTGAAATAATGGAATTTGATGCACTTTGATCTCTTAGATAAGTCCCCCGCAGCTCTGAAACAGAAAGGGAAAGAGCACCAGCCTCATCCAATCCTGCAATGCTCACACACTGAGTCATAAGAGATTTCTATCCCTCATGACCAAGATGCATCGTATGGAAATAAAGTCAGGTAAATATTGCTCCATTTCCTTCTGTCTAGCACTTGTCTACAAATCATCAGGAGAGCTATAAAGAGCAATAGTGGTGAGGGCTATAGGGAAACCTTACAGCCTCTACAGAACGACTGTGCAAGTATATATTGCTAATTACAGATAGTCTGGGTATAGTCTAGTCTAGTCTGACTGTTTTTTTTTAAAGCAGTTGTGCCATGACAAAGATTAGAAATTGACAGCATCTGGTAAATTTAATGGTTTTAATCATGACTGCAGGGTAGCAGATTCCTTGCTTTTGTCCAAACCAGCACTGAATGACATTTTGCTCACCACTGGGTATTCTTGTGGCTTCATTGAATTTTATTAGTCATACACAGGGCGTTTCCTTGATGCTTCTAGGACCTCTCTTAGCAGTGGACTGCTAAGAGAGGTCCTAGAATGGCATGTGGACTAGCCACAATCCCAAGCTCTAGAAAACTTGGTATTGTCATCCAGCCGAGATTTCTCTTTGACTGAGGACGAGGTTGTCCCCACATGGACGTTTGGCCTTGGAGTTGAGTGAAATACATACACGGACTGCTTCTGAACTACGCCTCTAGAAATACAGATTGCTCCAAGTGGGGAAAGAACAGATGAGAGGGCACAGAGGCCTCTCCAGTGTCCAAAAAGTACTTTCAAAAGAAAAAGGTTTCAGTATTGCAAGGATAATAGTCTGCACATTCATCACTGCATGCTGGGGCTGAGGGAGAAACTGAATTTCCTGAGTCACAGTTTCTCTCATTCCTCCCACAGCTTCAGTCCTCCCCCGGGCACCTCAGGTCTACATCAGCCCTAAACCAAACCAGTGGCTAAAAACAAGAGAGAGGCAGGACGAAAACACTCAAGAAAAATGAGCCCAGCCTTTGATAGGCTGGTATGCGTGCGTGCACGTGTGCGAAGCAGAGCGTGCATAAGCGTTCTGGTGGATCAGCAGAAATGCCCGATGCAATAAACCAGCTGGTTGTGATTTGGCTGACGCAACTACGGTTGAAAGGACGGTTCTTTTATCTCCTCCTCCAGTTGCTGCACGCATCTGCTGTTTGTCCGTGTCACTGCGTGTGGACTGTGGCCCAGCAGCTTTTATGCCACCGGCATTCTGACTTTCTTCTTCACTGATGAGAAACAGAGCGGCCGGCAGATTCCTACGGAGGGCTGGTAAATAAAACCACCGCTCTCTATAACTGTTTGGTCTCTTGGAAATTGTTTCATTAGTTCATAGGAAAGTCACAGTTGATTTGTGTTAGTCCAGGCCACAGATCATTATCTCTTCAAAACATAAAACTAGTTTGTTTTACGTGGTTCTCAAATCGAATTCCAGATGTAGAACCAACAACAGCTGCTGATCACAGAAAAGAACCAGTGGAACATCCGGGAAACATAAGAGCTTCCTAAACACATGGTGGTCCTAGATTTTGGGGAGGGCGGTATTGCTTGTTTGGGTTGGCTTGCCTGAAAGAACGCACAATCTCCCAACATAATGAAGATTCATCATCCTGATTAGGCAAGATTTCTTATTGCCACCTCCATGGCCTCTTCATTCCTACTAATTGAGCATCTGGAAGACAGGCTGCCAAATAAATGCTGAACTATCAGATTCCAAAGCAGATTTTAGGAGACTTATCTACTGCCTTAAACAGATCTTCTGATAAAGCTTCCCCTCTACAGCAGCAGGTTTGTCATATATTCCTGCAGAGGTTCATTTTATAACAGAACAATATTATTTTATTAAAATCAAATTATCATGGAACACTTTACAAACAGGAATTAAATTACTAAGCATGCCTGCGCTAAAGAGAAAGTTTAATACTTCTTTACTCCTCATTTTACAGTGAGGAAACTAAAGCACAGGCCACTTAAGTCATTTGCCACAAGTTATGAACTAAAGAGAAGACTGAACTAAGAGTGATAAATGCTTACGCTAGGGCTGCTAGAACGATTTTTTTTGGCAGATTTTGAGGGGAGAGTGTTTAGTTTTGGGAATGGGGCTTTTTTCAGTTGTAATCCCCGTTGCAGTTGTACCCAGCAAAAAGCTACACATCGACTCTGGCTCTGCTGGGACAGGTTGCTGCTGCGGATGCCCCCCAAGAGGTTGGCAGAACGTCAAGAACGATACCATCTTCTACAAAAACACATCTTACCTTCAGGAAGCAAGGCACATCTTCACTTTTGAGACCTTCACAATGTCAGGGCAAATTTTTCTTGTGCTCTAAATCAAGACTGAAGCTCACTTTGCCTTTTAGAGTCAAAGAATGGTGACTTCTCAGCTTTTTCCCCCTGGAGAGGTTTTATTCTAACTCAGCCATGACATCTCTAAAAACCTGCTCATTTTGTAATTCTTTGGTCTCTTAGGAACTGTTTCATTAGCTCATAGAAAAGTCACGGCTGATTTGCTTTAGTCTATTCCACAGACCATTAGCTCTTCAAAATATAAATACGTTTCTCTTTGTGTGTCTGTGGGGAGGCAGTAACAAGGACAAGCACAAAGATTGGAAGACACAAGTCTGTCACAAGCAAGTGGTGTTATTTTTAGTTTCTTGACATTACGTTTTGCAACCAGTTTGACTACAACCATTACCAAGGTCTGCAAAAGTGTTCATTAAACCGAGCGTATTTCCTTTGTTTAATTGATGAACAAGGACATGGGCAGACAGGGAGGGATCTTGTATAGAATCTTGATCCAACTCAAGACATTTCTTGCAGAAATCCATGTAAAACAGCAAGCAAATATCCTATTCTTTTCAAAATTCCTCTTGGAAAACACTGTGGCCCAAATGACTAGGAACAGATCCTTACCTATTGCCAACTCAACAACACTGAGTCTAGAAACTGAGTCTGATTTTCATAATAGAAAGATAATAATAGACAACTCAAACATTGGCATATACTTCCCATTTCCTCTAGCCATGTCTAATGCATATTTATAACCAATTGGAGTTAAAAATTAATTTTAAGCAGGCAAAGAATCACAATATTCAGCCAATATTCATTAAAATATTCATTAAAACCAGTTTATGAATGGGTATTTTCAAGATTAAAAGTTACCTAACCCTGTGATACCATCTGGTCTCCTTTATTTTCCATTCTCTCTTTTCCTTTGCCCCCTTCCCCCCAGCTTTTTTCACTCACAAAATGGAAGATGGCACCGAAACCAGTACGCATTAAGACAGGAAATACAGGTGCACAGTTTTTTCTGTTATCTAGAAGGGAAGTTAGACTTAGCAGCCTCAGGAAGCTCTCTGTCTCAAGCTGATTACCAGCAACAAAATTCTCTAGACAATTTGCTAAGTTCTTCAGACATGGAAGGAGCGAGAAGTGTCATGGCATATTGTTCACTAACCAAATAACCTTGCACACTATTACAATGAAGTTTGTAATCCATATTATCTACTAATAGGTCTATACAGACTTTTTTTTTTTTAAAAAAAAGGCTTATTATTGCTTTGCACATACAAATAGTTTACCAGAACAGCACTGTAAGACATGGAGAGCTTACAGATTTTCTGAATGCAGCCTTCTAAGTTGCATCACAACAACTTATCAGGAGCGACTTTAGCACTTAGTGCTTGGTCGTTCACAGTTAGAGGTATCAGTCCAGAACATTATTATAGCACTTGTTCATTTCTGAGAACCAGTTATATGAGGTAGCTTCAGCAATCCTATTCTTGAAAAGGAGTAAACAAGAAAACTTCACTGGCTTATTCCACCATTCCTCATCCATGCAGCAAACCCCATCCGTGCAGCCGAAGCTGATCTGCAGGTAGGGCACTGCTGCCAGAGGGCACCCGCCAGCAACACACCAACAGAGAGACACTCTCGTTTGAAGCCCTTTGAAGTTCCACTGGCATGAGGAATTGTGGACTGAAGCGGTATTTCAGTCCACATCCACAAACGCAACTGTAATTCACACACATCATCAAGCAAGATGTGGAGAACAAGCAGAGAAAAGGGCAAAACCTGCATATCCAACCTTTAAATATACTCCTTTCTCTTACATGAAAGTAAACTTACTAGTTGGTTTACTTTCTTCATGGCCAGCTTTCTGCACATAATGTTTTCCCACCGCATCTTTCCTCCTCTTATGCTGTTCCAACATATACCAGCAGTTCTAGCTTCACACAACCACTCAATGTCAAATTATAGCACATTATACTACTGTAGTCTTCTTCCTTGTACAATACACACCGTCACAGATGACAAATCATCTCATTTGCAGCCCAAGAGAATTGTGTATAGATGTTTCTATAAATGGGTGCAACTCCTATATCAGAATTAATTTTGTTTGCAACTTCTAATTATATTAATTACCATGCCTTTGAGAAGACAGCATCGGAACACCAATGTAATATATTACTTAAGTCATGACGGGAGTGTAATAAAAGCTTTGCTGCTTTGTTGAGCAAAATACATCCAACACACGCATCCACGGAGGCAGGTGTCTCACAGAAAGGCAGGAGACTCCTTCAGGAAAGTTTTCTGACTGCTCAAACCAGGGATTTCTTCAGCGCCTTGGACAAGCAACACTCCAGGGTTGCATCTACTGCACTGCACTCAGGCTGAGGAGATCCTGGAGACCAAGAGACCCAGGCCACCATCACCCGAGCTGCTGGGCCACCTCCCTGAACCAAGGACAGCTGGCACGAAGCACGACAAGACACATGGATGAGGACATGGGTACAATGTGTATGGTGACACTCAGTTAACAGGGGAGGCCCAAGGAGGACATTGCAGCAACCTCAGTTTAGGAGAAGCCATGAGACATCCTAAACGGCGCTTTCAAAACCTGCTGTCCCCAACAGCTTTTGGAAGATTATGGGAGCATGACATGGGTTAAGCTCATGTTTGTGATCTCTCGGCTCATTTTTGTGCCTACGGCCTCATCAAAAGGAGTATCCAGGTCAAAAGCTTTTAAATTAATCCCTCCAAATAAAATAAAATAAAATTTAGAAAAAAAAAAAAAATCCACTAGATCCACTGAAACATTTTATCCGGGCCTGTAAGACAACACAGGGTGGCACCAAGTACCAGAGTGCACTTTGGACCTCTTCAAGTAAAGAGGTAAAGTATTTTATTAGTCTATCTGCCACATCAACATTTCAAATATGCTTTTATGAGTTCAGTACCTGCACTTATTTATCATGCTTTTAGCTTATTAATTTAGCGAGTGGTATACATCTTTCTTCAGAAGACTGCAGCATACTTTGTCCACAGCAGTACTTCTTAGAAACTTAATAGAAAAAAGAAGTATTCTTTACTTTACTACATAAAATTCCAAACTTTAATAAACTGGCAAATTATTTCCTGCAACTATTAAGGAACTATTTAAGAAAAGAAATAGGAGACAAGGATGAAGAGAAGTAGCACATCTGGTCTGCAAAATAAAGTCTTTGAGAAGGACTACTAGAAGTAAGAGAAACTGGAAAAAACAGTGAACTTGTAGGGAAAAACAGCAGAAGGCATATTGCCAACAGATGGCGAAGAAGTCATACACAGAAAAGGAAAACAAACTTGAAAGCACACTCAATTTTGAGGACTTGAGAAAAAACAAAACCAAAGCTAACTCGTTCCTAATCACAGATTCACTGGTTAAAAATGGAGTGGCATGTGCTTAGCATTTAGAAAAACAGTTGTAATTTCTGGGTTCTAAAATGGAGGCATCCAAAATTAGCATCTGTCTATGAAAAAGTTGGTCCGCTCTTGAAATCACTTCCTTTCCCCCACACACATGCATACAGTCTTTTTTGGGTGGGTTTTAATTATTTCCCACGTTAGCCGTTAAGCTTGATGCACTGGAAAATGGCTGATGTTTTAATGGGCTATGTTCTCATTAACTCCGATACCTGCTTAAAAAGATGCTTCCTTTCTGAAGCCCTTCAAACATGACCTGCCACAGAAACCAAGAGTAGAGACAAATATATGCAGAGCCTCTGAATGGAAGTTACGTTCCCCGGTACTCCCTGTGTCCATACTGCCAATCCGATTCTCATTCTCACTTTTGGAAGCAGGATTTTTTACAGAGCCCATTCAACAGCACTTGCTGATAAAAGAAATTTGACATGCAATACTGACATGATTATTGAGGACGCATTTTGTGGTTAAAAACAAGTAGCTAAATAAAAATTACGGCTTAGCAAGATTCCCATGGCACAATCCTGTCAGAACCCAAAAAAATGTATTTTAAATGTCCAAGTAACTAACATCTGTATAAGAGACACAGAAGTAATTTTGTACAACTCCGTATCTTCACCCAGCAAGTTTCCTTCTCCTGGTTTGCGTACCTTGCAAGACCTCTTCAGGAAGCTGACATATCATCGCTGCAAACCCAAGAGAAGCAAATATACCAGATTTTATTCTCTCCTAGAATACATCCATTTTACAGCTGAAATTTCAGTAGCTAGGTTTTTAATTGTTCATCTCCTAGTTTCTTGCAGACAGTGCTAGTTGCCACAAGCTAGATTTCAAACTCATTTTATCCTCTCCCTTGCTTTCCTTCCTCAGGTCTACATATTCTCATATACACTCCAATTCCGGGTAAGACACTGTGAAAGAAATAATTAACACACCAAAGGACAAAACTCCTAAATTCCCATTTGTAGCACTGAATCCACGCTGCCTCTTGAAAGTTAAAATGAGAGTGACCTACTGCTAGCACAACAGCAATAATGGAGCATAAGAAATCGTTCACACTGTAAACTCCAAACGATTCAAAATTCGAAATCCCCTCAACCTTAAAGTGCATGAAATGCTGCATAATACTGTAGGTAGGGCCTTTTTAAAAAAAAAATAAAAAAATACCACACACCATTGTTCAAAATCTGTCAACAAAACAGTAGCTTTGAATTTTGACTATATGAGACACAAAATGCTATTGCTGGGATGAGTGGAGGTGCTCTCAGCACAGACTGTTCAATGTTCGAGACAGCCAAGCACCTGCAGGCACATCACCTGATGCTACACGGCTCTGTTCAAGTGGGGGAAGTTTTGCTATGAATATGCTCGCCCGATAATAAGACACCTGTAGGTTCATTTATTTTACTGTCTACTGTGGTCTCAGTCAACCATCCACGCTTATGAACAAGAAATTCTTCATCAAGAAAAAAATAATTAAAAAAAACAGCGACAAAGGAAGAGTACTTATCTACAATGAAACCCACAAGAGAAGGCCTGCATAGGGCATATACTCCATTTGTGACTCTTATAAGAGCTAACTGGTTGTTTTCAAAGGGGGGAAAAAAAAAGACTACCTCCACAACTCTTTCTAGAGCCACAGATGTAAATGCAACAAATAGTACGAACAGCCAAACTTCATACACTGATTTAACAAAAATACAATGCATTCCTAAACCACAGGGACAATTCAGGCTTTAATTCGCAACGCAACCTTTAAAAAAACTTAAATTGGCCACCAAGCACTTTCTATTTATTGGCCTTCAGCAGACATAGTTTAGAAGTCAGGAAAAAAAAAAAAAAAAACACAACACAAAACCACAAACCCCCACATCTGGAAATTTATCCTAATACTAAGCTTTTGTACCCAAACAAAACCACCAGGCCCCAAGGCTGCTCCTCTGCACCAGCAAGGGCTCCTCTTCAGCACTTGAGGAGGGGGCTTCCTGGCAAGGGCTGTGTTGTTCTTGAACTTGTTAAAGCACCTGTACATGACACGTCTGGCCAGTTAAACGCTTCCTGCAATTTTTGTTAATTATACGTCAAGGCCTGCAAGCACCGAGTGACTCCCACCCCAGGGAACGGAGCGCTCCCAACACCCCCCGGAATCTGTGGCCCAGCTGCCATCGCTATAGATTTCTCTGGAAGATAACCAGTTATCTCAGACAGGAAAACACTTTGAGAACTTGCATAAAACGTGCAGTTAGACCACTGGAAGCATTTTATTCCCACCCCCCCCCCCCCTTTTTTAGTGCATCTCAGACAGGAAAACACTTTGAGAACTTGCATAAAACGTGCAGTTAGACCACTGGAAGCATTTTATTCCCCCCCCCCCCCCTCGTTTTTTAGTGCTGTACAACCTCTGACTGTAGATGGCTTGTCTGGGGCAATACACATTTCTATACAGGGGACGGAGGCCAAGTGCAACCACAAGTTCAGCTCTTCCCCACTCCACACTGGCCTTACCCTCCACCCTCAGGAAACGAAAACACCTGGCCATTATTTTTTTTTTCCCCTCGATTTCGTCATCAAGACGTAAATTAACAGATTCTCACAGAGACAGAAGGTGGGGGGGAACAACAAACCCACCCAGCGATGGGAAACCCCTCCCTGCGGGTGCCCCACCGGTCCGAGGGACACGGGATCCTGTTACTTACTGGGGATCAGATGCTGCTAAAAATACGGGAGCGGAGCCCGGGCGATGGCGAAGGCGCCCGGACAAAGCCAAAGCCGTCCCCGTCCCGGAGCGTCACCCCAGCAGCCCAACGCCAGACGGTGATGTCACCGCCGGCACGTAACAAAGGACGCGGCACCGGACGGACGGACCGACACCGCCTGGCCCCGGCCCCCTCCGGGACCCCCGACGGACCCACCGCCCCAACGCCGAGGCCCGGCCCGGCCCCAGCCGCCCGCCCGCCCGCCGAGAGGCCCGGGCTGCGAAACGAAAGAAACAAAGCGGCTCCCCCC
>NW_015090812.1:5312201-5349699 GCF_001431845.1 Calidris pugnax
GGGGGTGGAGAGGGGGGTCCGTCCGGCTTGTCGCCGCCTGCGGGGCGGTGGGCTCTTCCCGGCCCCCAAAATGGTGGGTGCCGCTTATGCTCCACCCCCGGGAGCGCTTTGTTTTTGTTTGTTTTCCGGGCATGGCGGCGCGGCTGGGGAGGAAAGGCCGCCCCGCACCGGCGGATGGGCGGGCGGCGAGGGCCCGGCCAGCGGTAGCGGGGCTGCGGCCCCGCGGCTGGGAGCCCCCGTGGCGCCCCGGTGGTGGTGCTGGGCTGTGTGAGGCCGAGGGTCGTGGGGGTCACCCCCGGGCTGGTGCTCCGGGAGGAGACGGGGTTCCTCCGGCGCTTGTCGCTGGCGTCCCGTGGGTTTGGGGCTGTAGGGCCGGGGGACGGACCCCCGGTGTGGGGCAGAGGCAGCAACAGGCACTTCTTGTGTTGCTCCTTGTGCTTCTGAAGGTAGCCCTTCAGGCTCCTGATGTCATAAACAGATGCTAAGGTAAAACATATATTTAGCTCCTTTTTTTTTTCTTCATAAAAAATGTGTTCTCACTTGGATAGAAGTACAGGTAAATGGGGTTTTCAGGAGAGCGAGTGCCCCTCTTGCACGGCGTTGCCGTGTTAGCGCAGACCCACACAGAGGGGAACAGGACTCAGCTTTTTTTCCATTGCAGGATGATTTTTTTAAATGTTCTTTCTGGCCTTGTCGTCTGTGACCCTTCCTCAAAATCTCTCCCTGGCCTTCAGATTCAAACCATGGAAAATATTTTAAAATCCACTTCTGTTACAGTATTTTTTAAGGTGAAGCAAATTTGGTGCAGACGAGGACAGGTATAAAGTATCATTTGTAATGCAGTACAGCAATGGGCCGTGTTTATCACAGGCTTCTCTGTTGATCCAGGTCAGTCCTGGTTTGCACTGGAGCTTCCATCTTAGGTCAAAGTATCTACAAACCAGTTGTCCACAGCGATGTATTTGGCTCTACAACCTTTACTTAAGCATTTGAGAGGTCCTGTGGTGGGCCTCTCAGCCTGGGAACAGACTTTTTGCTGATTATCCACGCGAGTTCATTCTTGGAGATTTCACTTTATTACTATTTAGGAGTTTTGTTCAGCTGCTTATCAATGGATAACCTAAACACCCCCAGTGTAAAATCTGTAGCAACAGAAAAGTTATTACTGAGCATTTATGGGGTTCAAACACAGTTTTAGCCTTCACTAAGAAACTGAGAATAAAAATGGTGCGTAAATTGTGAGCGTTGCTGGTGATGGAGAGGTTTTGCAATGGGCTGCTGTAAACAATAATGAGTACTGTACATGACTTGGTCATTTGGGTGTTTATCCTATGAGTATGTTGGCTTTTAGGAGGAGAATTAGGCAAGCAATCGTTGGAGAGCATCCAGTGAACCACCACCTCACCCAGTCATGATTTCAAGGTTAAGGCAATGTCAGAGCTGGCTGCTGTGAGAACCTGGTGGTGAGACTCCAGCTCTCTTACTGGTATTTTCAGTTGTGCAGTGGCAACATCAGGAACAAGATTACGGGCAGTTAGAAAGACTTCCTTATTCAGCTGTCATTTCATGGTTTGTTCTCTCTGTGGAGCTTCAGCCTGGGTTGTTGGTGTAGGCCTGTAGACCACAGGTACGTGCCACAGCGTGCCTTGCAGTCGAGGTCCTGTACGCTGTGGAGGTCCTGTGGGGGCACGTGGGGCCTTCCCGCTGGCTGGCATGCCAAGGTTTCCTTTCTTTGGAAACCAGTGTGCAAATGTAGGCCTCTGGTTTCATCTGATACGCAATCAGGATACAGCTGGGACACACTCAGGGGTCCCACAGTGTAGAAGTTACCTTCATTTACTTATTATTTACCAGAAGCAATAACTGCTAAAGCTTTCCTGTTAGTAGGTATGAGATGCTCCCGATCTGGGCTACGTTTCAAAGGTGGAGACTTGTCAAATGCCAGAAGAGCTCTGCTTTTTAGGGTGGACCCACACGGATTCTGCACCTGTGAGAACTATGAGCAAGGATGAGCTATTAGCAGTCATTACTGGGTTCTTCAAAGTAGGAATGGTTTAAGCCGCTGGTTTTCTAGGCCATTCGCTCCTGTAACGGCCAGGTAGGCCGTTAACGGCTTTGCACCACCAGCTCAGCCGTTGTACAGTGGTCCAGGAGATGGAGAATGAAAAAATTCTTGTATTCACAAATGTTGTCTTTTAATATCCCTGTGTATGCTGTGGTGGGGCTGTGAGGATAATCCTTTTGCTACTACATTTCTTGGGGACAAGAAAGCAGTGGAAGAGCTTTTCAAGTTGATGTTGGTTGTCCTTATTGCTCAGTAACTATTTGATGGGACTCTTTTTCTAGAGAATGTGTGAACTGTTTTCGTTGTTTCTCAGTGTTAAGTTACAGAAAATTGAACAGACCTGTCAGGCTTCACTCTACCTGCTTTCTGTAGATAATATTTTTATGTACAGAGGCTGCTTAGAAGGGTATGCTTTTGTGGAAAGAGACACAGAGGTGGTCCTTGGACATGCAGAATGCTAGAGGTGGCTATGGACCAAATAGACAGAACAAAGCAAAATAGGCCCCTGTTTATGAGCTGTTGATGCTGTAGGAGATTCTTGTTCCACATAGACTTGAAGGCTCACAAATGGGTTTTATATGGTCCTTTCTTCTGAGAGGATGCAATTTACGAGTACAGTTTCCCTGTCCTGACAGAACCATAGGACAAATGGCTTTAGTTCTCTCTGTTTTTTACTTCCCCTGCTTAATTTGAGGAACAAATAATTATGTCTGGATTTTCCTTAAATGAACTTACAGCTGGAAGAAAAAGCCACGTAGTGGTTTAGAGCTGCATAGATACTACTGGTAGAAAAGATGAATGCGAATACAAAAATTTCTATCAGACTAGTATCAATACAGAGCTGGCAGCCTTAGTCCATGAAACTTCTTCTTACCTGTAAACATTTAAACAATTCTCTATAATCTGTTGTCAGAATGGAAATGAGGTAGCCTGAAATTTTCCAGTGTATAGGGTTAATGTTATGGTAAGTCTCGATATGACAGTGTAATATACAGGTCTGTTCTGACCATTTTTTTTAGCAGCTGGCATCTTCTAAGTGAAATTTATTTTTAAAAACACAATGGAAATTCATGAAAAATGTTTTTAGAGGATGCAAACAATTGAATAGTTATTTTATTTTGGAAGATCTTGATACAAGGGGAGACAAGTTACATAATGTTGTATTCTTAAGGCTCATCTGAACTAGCCAGAGATTGAGCTATCTTAGTGAAAAATTCTTTTCTTTTTGAGTTAAAAATCTAAAAACTGCTGAGGACATGAAAAGTCTTTCTTGTTAATAGTTGCTCTGCAAAATTGACATCATAAATTGCTTAATTTATAGATAAAAGACACTTTGGTGACTTCATGTTACATGATCCATGGTCATGTTGTTGTTGAACATTTTGGGTATTTTTAATGTGTCGTGCTCAGCAAAAGTTTTTGAAAGACCTTTTCTGTCCTCAGCATGGAAAAGTTATTTCACTTCCTTTTCTTCCATCAGGCTTATTTTCCCACTACTTACCATCTCTTATTATGTCTTATCTTTCTTCTGGATAAGATTGTTTTCTCAGTTCACATACAGAAGGCCAATTAACTTCTGGGTGCAATCTTTCCATGCCATGGTACCCATAGGTTCAGAGATAGCGCTGTTTGTTCAGGTAATATTGGTGAATAAGACGCATTACAATTTTAGAACCTTTTTTCTGGAAAAAAAAAGGCCTTGTATACCTCTGGAGAATGGAAGTAAATTACATTCTTCTATTATGTATGTGAATCTGATTATGGGAATGACTGAGTTAATTTATCTGGTTATAAAGAACATAGCATCTTCTAAAATGCACATGGTTATTTATAGTTTTGTTGATTTTTGCTGAACTGTGTACATTTCTCGGTATATATTACAACTGTATATTGTTTTCCAAGAGAGTGAATGCAGCACTAGAAAGCAATTATGGAACTAACATATTTCCCTGAAATGCACTTTGTGATGCAGCATTTTGCTCACGTTTCTAAAAATTACTTAAACGTCTGCTTGAATTACCCTGGAATTGCAAATACCACTTGTATCATTTTATCCCAAGGATACCATCTTGGTAAGGGTATATTTTCCTTTATTGGCAAAAATAAGTTGCCTTCCATAATAACTGTTTTCCCCACATCCAAAATATTTTGTCACCAAGGAGCGTGATAAAACTCCTTGCTACTCCATGCACTGGGGCACCTACGCTATATGTCACAAAGAAGAAAAAGGACGTGTGTTTTGGCATTAAAAAAATGAAACAACAAAGCAGACAGTTGTCATACAAAAGTAACCTCATCAAACAAACCCTCTGTCACCCAACTTAATGGCAAATTTCGTGTAGGAGTCATTTTTCCTTTTTCTCAGTGTACTACCTATTACCACAGTCTCAACTTCAAGAACGATCAGAGACGTAGAAAACATGATAAGAGGAGACGCTGAAAGAATTGGGGTTGTTTAGTCTAAAGAAAAGGAAAGCGTTGGGAGAAGTGGTAATGATCTTCAAAAACCTTCTTTAAAAGTTTCTCTGCAGAAAGGAGGAGTATGTTTTCCTACATATTCAGTGGGTCTAGGGCAAGAGGTGATGAGCTTGGAGTAGGAGATTTAAGGTAGACATTAGGAAATTATTTCAAACTGCAAAAGTAGTTTAGCACTGGAAATAATTACCTGTGAATCTTGCTTACTGAAGGTTTTGAAAGGTGGTTTAGATCAAGTGTCTCAGGAATGGTTTTAGGTGCAGTAGATTACATACAGATAACCCCAAAAGGTTCTGGACTGGTTTATATTGTTCTGTTTCTCTTGGGTGATTTACAACAGGTGCATTACTGCCATGTTAGTTTAATTCTCACTCCTCCTTATATCCTTAAAAAATGCCAGTAAGAAAACATGGCAGTAGGTTAAAATTGGGGTAAGTAGAATGGGTGGTGAAGTTCCCAATAGCAGAATATCAAGGAATCGTGGTTATTGCAGGATAACTGTTGTGTTTGAGCAGGAGTGTGACTTAATGACATGTCCCTCTGACAGGCTTTGGGTCACTTGAGTACTGGGCTGGCATTCAATAGGCAGTGGATATTCCACGCACAGAAATCTATGTTTTAACTCATCTTTTAAATTTTAATTTAATTTAATTTTAATAAATTTTAATTTAATTTTAGATTTTAATTGAAGTGTTGGTCTTTCTTCAGTTTTTGCTGTGTGTAAATACTTCCTGAATTTGCAAGGAGTGAGCTCTGTCCAGAGTTCACCAGTGGCCAGTGTTTTAGTCATCAGGTACCATCTCTGTGGGTTCAGGAATATTCTGCCCAGGATGTGGGGAAAAGGTAGATATTTGGAGCAGCAGGTCCAGAAGCCAAAATTACCTCAACTAATGAGAGTATGAAGTTGAACACAATATTGTTTCACTTGAATTTGACTGTTATCCTTGAGACTTTTGGTTCCTTACAAAGCCTTCAATTTCACTGCATCATTAAGGTAGTATCCAACATACTCGTTCATCTTTGAAACAGAACTGGGGCATTTGTTATTTGTCCAAGTTGAAGATGCTTTCTGCTGTGCAACTTAAAGCATGTTTTGCTCACCTTCTCCTCAGTCTTCGTGTTTCTCTGATTTTCACCATTTTTCCTGCAGCCTAAAAATCTCATGTTTTCTTTCTGTAGGTAGCTATAGGTTTTCTGCAGTAACAGACTGATAAAATGATGCACGGAAGGATTCATGAGAATCTATGGTGTGTGACTGCCTGCAAACAACTCTGTCCCAGTCTGAGAACACCTACGTCTTTGTCGTTCCTTGACAGAAAACTGATGAAACTGTTTCTGGATACTAATTGACGTCTGTAGGTACTGTGTTCTAATCCCTTGTAATTTCAAAATTTTTTGTAGTATCTAAGATTGCTACAAGTCAAACTCTTTATTACGTGTCCTATCTGCATTGTTGCAGTGATCTTGGATATCTAAAGACTGTTATCATGCTGCTTTGTTTCAGTCTTTCCTTATGGAGCATGATTTGTCAATCTCCCATCCATTGCACTGTCCTGCAGACTCTTTCTTTGGTCAACTTTTTCAGTGAGCGTGGCATCCAAAGCCGGACAGAGTACTCCAGTTAAAACCACGGTGTTGTGTAAAGAGAATATTATTTAGCACATGCAAAAATGCCATTTATCAAACTTGGTGTGCCTCCTTTTTCATAATACAAGATCATTGACTTCAATTTGTGGCGCACTGTCACTTTCTATCCTTCTCTGGGTAATTCCTGCCTACTCAGATTTTCTTATTTTATGCTTCTCCAGATGATTATTCTGAAGGGTACTATTTTGCACTTCCTGTTGAAACTCTGGTCTGTGACAGCTCAGCTCGCTGAATTGCAGAAGACAAGTTTCTGGAGACTGAACAGAAGGAATGCGAGGAGGAACCACTGAAGATTTCATATTAGGTGATTGTGAATGACTGCCTCTGGCACTGGGGAGGAGTTGGTCTTTGGGAAATTAATTTTACCGTCTGTACAGAAGTGTTTCCTCTTCTTAAGATTCAGTTTTAGTTATGGAACAGTCCGTGTGTGTGCACCTTCCTCTTGGAGGGAGAGCAGCCTGGAAATTTGTACCAGTAGTTGCTTTTGCTTTCATGAACACTTCTGTTATCTGACAGAATACTGTGCTTCTGCAAATATTTGTAGAAAGCAACTACATCATGCAGAAAACAGGAATGATCATAAATTAAGTCTTCCTGATTTCTCTAGTGCTACAAGAAGGGATACAAGAAGGTAGTTGTACAGTCCCAGTTAGTCTGTCCTGGTTTTGGTTGTATGGAGATTCCTAAAAGACATGAAAATCGTGATTGTTTAAACTGTTAAGATCTGACAGAAGAGAAGGGAGGCCTTTTTTTTTTTTTTAGCAGAAGAAATCACATACTGTTTAAACAAACACTTCCCACATACTGAAACAAGACAGCTAAAGGTACTGTAAGTTTATTACTGTTTTTTTTGAAAAAATGTTTCAAAATTTTTGTGTCTAAGAATAAATTCTTTTTCTTTATTTATTTTGAAGTGCATGCCTAAAGTTAGTTTTTGTAACAGTAAACTTTTCCCTCTTTCAGTTAAGTTGATAGGAATTACAGACCCTGTGGAGCTACCTTCTCTAACTTTTTTTTGGAGGTGTGATCATCTTAACAGGAACATCGTAACGGTGGACTTGCAGACTGCTTTAGAAATTCATGTATTGAGCTACATATTGACTTAGGAAATGTCTCAGAACAGCACACCCTTCACTTGGTGTTTTGAACTGCATACTTTTCCCCCAAAGCTCATGTAGGAGTAGATGACCTTACAGAATCTCTGCAAGGTGCGGGATTGTAATGGTGCATCTTGCCTCTGACTCGTAAGCTGTACAGCAGCACAACGCAAGGGTTAAGGACAAGGTAAAATCACTTTCTGCTGTTTTGATCTCCTGAGAGATTATTGCTTTTATGCAAGAAGTGGGGAGTGGGGTTCCTTTTGTGAGGACTGTTCCTGTGCCAGAATTTGAAAGCATGGGCCAAAAGTGTTCCTGTCAACTGTCATACCATTTGTACCTCTGCATCAGAATCTTGAATTTGGATAGAAAGATCTCCATTGTAGAAGCCCCATCTTGTGGACAACCAATCAATGACTGCTTCAGCATAACTGAGATTTGAAACACCGAGAAAATCTGAAGAAGTTTTGGTAGTCTTTGCAATAAAATGGACAGTCTTCATGTTGCTGGACAAAATGGAAACTTCATTCATGTGGAGAAATCAGCATATGTTTTTTGTAGACTATTTCCAAAGGTAAGAAATAGTTAAATACAGAGAGGTGATAAACTGGGATGGAAACAAGGATGTTGACCCCAGAACTCTGTTCTAAGTGTGAATCAGCTAAAACACTAACAAGCCTGAACCCTGCCTTGAATTTCCAGAATATTTTCCTGTAGCATTTTTATAGTATAAATGAGTCTTTGAGTGGCAAAATCATATAAGGGTAGAAGGATGCTCTTTTAAAAAATTGTTAAGACAGAAAGACAAGCAAAGTATGCATGAAAACTGAATCTGGAAGCTTTGGGAATATCCTTAAGGAAATACTTGGTTTTGGCACAAGATAATGGAAAAGGGAAAGCAAGTGTAGACTCAATTAGCCAACATACTTGGTAGGAATAGTGTTAGGAAGGTAAAAAGAGTGTGAAAACAAGCCTGTGATGAAAGCTGTTTTAAAATTTCACTATGACATAAGTATAATATATATATTCTATTATATAGAATAATATATACATAGAATATCTTTTTGTGACTCTGAAGAAATTGGGTTACTTATATGATAGTTTTCTATTTCTTCTGTATGAAGAAATTAGGAAACTATGATAGTTTTCCATTTAATAATAAAGGGTATGACAAAGTAGCCAGAAAGTGTAGCGACATCTAGGGCCAGTTTGGCAGAAGTGCCTCCATGCTATGGTGTGTAGCTCCTTTGCTACTTCTTAGATTGGCATTTGGCAGTTGCACTCCATGCAAAAAGAAAAATATCTTGAGCAACACAACCTCTTGAGAATGAACATCATGAATATGAGAATAAGATCTTTATTTTAGGGTGTTAGAATGATCCCAGCAGGAGTTTTGAGTGGTGGCAGTAGAAAAGAGATGTTCTTCACTGAATTTGTAGGTTAGATCTGAGTAAATTTTAAGCGGGAGATGGGTATGTGCTTAAATCCAATGTACGCTTCAAAAGACATCCCACATCTCTAACTGAAAATTTAACCACTTTTTTTTTTTTTTTTCTGTGAAGGTAGTGTACCCAGGGCAAATTTGGTCAGAGTGGCTTGCTTGGAAGAAATGAGAGGAGTAAAGAGGGGTATGGTGTGTAAATAGGGTGCCCTACCAGCCCCGTTGTTGGGAGGAGAACAGAGGTTCTATTCCTACAGGTGGATATCTGACTAAGCATGGTGATTAAAAAAGAGACATAAGTTCATGATCTGGACATCACAAAGCCAGGAAAGAACTTCCTAGTTTGTGTCAGGAGAGTTCTGGATGAAGTCTTCACTTTAAAGACATATGAGGTACAATATATTTTAATACTTAAAATTACCTGTAAGAGTGAGTGTGCACCTGTCACTTTACAGTTTAATGTAAAATAAGTGCTTACCTCATACTGAATATTAAGACTTAGATTTTCATCCTTTGATAGGCTAGGAATTTCATAAACACAACTCATCATAACATCATCATAACATAAATAGATCTAAAAAGTCACTGTTCATAATAAATTAACAGATAAAACTATAAATGCACATTATGAGCACATTATTTAAAAATTCAGAAATGCTGGTGCCTGCTTAGGAATTCCTGACTGACTCTGTTTGTTTCTCATAGCAATCCAAAGTCTCTTCTGAAATAGAATTCTATGCTTTTGGTGAAGGGCATCTTTGAGGAGTTGTCTGAGCCATATTCTCAGTTTTGACCTCAGTCTGTACCTTAAGGGAGAGAATTAAGACTTTAGCAATATACAGGACAAAAAATTTCACTTGAAAGCAAGTTTTCCTGGAACCAGCATGTGCAAATAAAAAATCTTTCTTAGTGTGAAATGAAGCCATGAAGGGAGCTGCCTTTTTATGGTTCCTTTTTATGGAAGGTGTTTCTTCCTCAAGAGACAGGGAACAGCAGATGCTAGTTCACCCCTCCAGGGAAGAGCATATGAAGTGGGAACAGCTACTTATAATTCCCTGCACTTAAATAATGAAGCATGAACAATTCAACAAGAGAAGTACAGACAGATATTAGTATGGTGTGAAATCCAGAGAAGAAGCTGTAGCCTAGGAAAAGAAAATGTAAAGCTTGTACTAAAAGGTGTTGGAAAGCAGGAATTTATTCCAGAGGTGTCCAAGAGGGAGTAATGATTGCTCAGAATCCCTGCTCCACCAGGTGAGTTCATTGTAGTACAGAGAAAGGATAACCCCTGGTATAAAGGACTGGATATTTCGTTACCTTGAGCAGAAGGCTCTAGAAAAAGCCGGTGTTAGTAAAAGCAGAAATCTTTGCAGGATTGTCAGACAAGGGCAAGCATTCAGTGATACTTCTTACATCAGTTTGTATTAGAAATTATAGTTTCTTGTATGTGCCCATGTGAGAAGGAAGGAAAATAATCACATGAAGACACTGAAGAGTGATCTGTGGTACATTCCTTTGCTGATATGTACAATAAAATATTGAGTTGCAGAGTATTATAAACAGAGAGTTGATTGCTAAAAGTTGCAGAGTAATATGAATCTCTTGTACTAACAGATTTTATCAAGAAAATACAGCAGAACTGGAAACTCGGAGCTTAAGTGTGAATTTGCAGTAATCCACTGGCAGAAGAGTTGTGTAGGTGTATCAAATTGATTTGAAAGGGAATGAGGAGGTGTGACTTGTGAATTGCTACTTTTTTAAGGTAAAAAATTAGTGCACATGTAGGTTGTGTTAGAAAAGAAAGTCTTCATCCATATCTCTTTATTATGCACATTTTTTAAAACGTTTTCTTTGGTTGTCTCTAGCTTTTCTACTATTTTATATCTTTGTATATTAAATTTTTATTATATCAAAATGTTAAGAGATGTAATAATACTGATATATCCAGTGGTTTAACAGTAAAAAAAAGATAGGAAGATTTTCAGTGGCCATTGGAAAACAAAGTTTGATGTGTTATGCTACTACAAAATTAAATATATGCAGTTGAACTGTGAGCACCTGTGTTTGTAATATATGGGAATGTTCTTTTAAAGCTGTGTCTCCATAATGACATTTGAATTCCAACTTTGGTATGTAATATTAGCATAGTACTTTATATTTGATTTTCAGCAGTGTAGTTTTTTGAGGCTAGGTGGCTTACGCTTTGAGAGGATTCTTCTTTTTAATCAATAGGAGGAAAGTTTCTGCTCTCTTTATAAATTTACCAGAGCCAATCCTTCATACCAGAGTTCATGTTTTATTGACCTGACAGTGTTTTGTCTTTGCAATTGACTGCTGCAAGGATACAGTGCTCTAGAAATTATTACAGAACAGTATTGATGTTACTGTAGTATTTCGCCCTAATAGTTATTTCAAGTATAGAGTTACTTACGTTTTTGTGTTTGTGGTGTCAGCCTGTTCCACTGCTCTGCACCTGTACTGTCCCTGGCTTGTGTCCCTCCCTCTTCCAGCCCTATCCCTTCCTCCAGAGCTGTGGTGGTGCCACATTGTTGTAACCTCACTGCCACTTGCATTAGTCACCACCACAGGATCCACATCCCCAGGGATGGATCCTGGTCCTGGTCCCTGTGCATAAAAAGTCAGCGAGGTAAGGAGAAGGAAAGGCCCCTGCCATCACCAGAGACAGTTTGAAACTCTTCTGACCCCCATCCAAAAGGCTCCATAATTCTACAGTTCCTTGTGGTAAGACTTTTTTTTTTTCTGGTATTGATGTCACAAACATTTTAAAATGGCATCAGCCATTAATTACAATCACAACTTTTAATTCTGGGTTTCTGTTTCAAATCTTCCCCAGTTCAATCAGAACCAAAAGTTAATGCCCGTTGGCTAATTTCCAGTGCATGCCTCCACAGAACAACTGTTGCCTGTAACTGGTGGAGAGATCAAGGCTTGAACTGACAAAAGACATCTGTATCTTGGAAAACAAATTAATGTTTATGTTTTAATTTATAAGTTCCTGGCTCTTTTATGGTTCCTGTTTTTCAAGTAATGTCTCTTTGGATCCCTAGCTGATGGAGAGTCAAAATGGAAAAGGCCCATGAGAGAATTATCACAATACAACATCTGGTCTGCATTGGAAAAAGCTGAGAAAGATATTCAACATCTCTGAGACCGAGAGGCAGCTACGAGGCACTTTGAAAGTCAGTCTATGAAAAATTGTGCAGGTTGTGGCCATCTGGGCCAGTCTAATGTTGTTTTGGGAAGAGCTACTCTGCTTCCTAGCATCTGAATTTTAATCTCACTTCAGCACAGATATGTGGGAGCTGGGAGTGGTATGAAAGGTGTTTGCTTTTCATAATGTTAATCTGAATCCCAACATTGTCCTAATTATATCATGGGTTTTTGCCAGTCTCCCAATTTTCTTTTGAGCATGTTAGCTGAGGAGTCGAAAGGCTTTCCCAGGGCTTTTGGCATAGCTTTATAGGAAAAAGGATGGAAAGGACTTTGTGTATTTTTGGAAGAATATTTTGCATCCTGCTTTAAACTATTCCAGAAGGTAAAAGGACATAGCTAGACTGCATATTGGCTCGCATACTGGTATGTCACTAATGGCAAGGAGTTTTGCTTTGCCAAATTGTTCCTGTTTTCTGCAGTCACAGACTATGAGAAGTGCAAAGAAGTCGTGGACCAGCCTGGGCAGTAAGGGTACCACTGGATTCAGAGGGAACAAACTCCTTCCACCACACGCAACCTTGGTCCCTTAAGTCATAGCTCATGCAGAACAGAAACAATTTGACATGTATAACAAGAAACACTGCAAATTGTTTTCCAAACAAAGACCTATGCTGCAGATGGAAGAACTGATGAAAATTGTTTATAGTTGAGGAACTAAATGTGGATTTTTCAAGAACAAGGTTGCTCTCTCCCTTGCCAAGACAAACAAATCTGGTAGAACATCTCATTGCTTTAGGCTGCCTGAGGACCCACTGGAAGGTCTATGGACCTTTCTCCACAGAAAATTTGTGTGTTGACAATACGTAAGTGTACTGTCCACAGTTGCACTGTGGCAGCTGCAGAGGAAGTGGAAGGTTCTCAGAAATACATGAGGGAGAACTGGATTTTTGGCTCCTGGAACAATATGGAGTGCTTTTGGAAACTGTGGAAGCTGGATGTCACTGCTATAAAAGGTTATCTGTGAGTTAAACATAATGGTAATTAATCTGCTATCTTTAGATCTGAACACTAACAACATGATGAAATTGAGCATTCCTATTATTTAGAATTGCAATTTTCCAAGATGCCTTAATTCCTACAAAGATACCCGGATCTGCATTGTTAGAGGTTTTCAGTGTCAATCTTCAGAAGTAGACTGTGCACAGATGTTTTTATAAGGCAGTATATAGTTATCCCAAATATTTTTAATGGACCAATTTTTAGGAAAAACATGTACAGTCCCTGATACTGACATAAAATGTGTATTAGCATAGACTGTGCACAGATGTTTTTATATATAGTTATCCCAAACATTTTTAATGGCCAATTATTTAGGAAAAACATGTACAATCCCTGATACTGACATAAAATGTGTATTAGCAGAATAATATAATTTGTACTACCCTGGTATATAGTAGGCTCTGGCAATATAAAATTAATCATGTCATTAACATTCTGTTATATCTGTAAGCATATATATTGTAAAAGAGTGCCAGCAGCATTCTGGGCTGTGTTAGGAAAACCATTGCCAGCAGGTCATGGGAGGTGGTTATTCCCCTTTACTCAGCACTGGTGAGACCACAATGAGAGTGCTGTGCCCAGTTCTGCTCCCCACGACAGGAAGGACATGGACATGCTGGAGTGAGTGCAGGGAAGGGCCATGAAGATGATTTAAGAGACTGGAGATCTGTTATATGGTTGCCCAAAGAGGTTGTGGAGTTGGCATCCTTGAAGATAGTCCAAACCTAAGCAAGTGAGGTCCTGGGCAGCCTGCTCTGGGTGATTCTGCTTTGAGCTGGGGGTTGGAGTGGATGATCTCCAGAAGTGCTGTGAACATTTGAAGGAGTTTGCTTATGTCTTGTCAGTGTTTTAGTTGGAACCTGACTGTGTAGGAATCCTAAATAAAGCAAAGGCTGTGACTGTGGAAATACATCCAGATGGCTGAGACCCAGAAAAGGCATAATGGAAGCTGATGAGTATTTTGGATATCTCATCAGAGTGATATTTGACTTAAAAATACAAATATAAAAGTGACTTGGGTCTTACTATCGGTGACATTGAATACCCATACTGATTTCTCACTTCAGCTGGATTGCAGATGGTAACAGCCTCTCTCCATCTGAACACCTATTTTAGTTTAATCTTGCTTTGGAAAACCTTACCACATACTTTACTCTAGAAAAGAATATTCGATGCTTTATGATGCAGAATTAAGTTGTTTGATTTGTTAAACACTTTGTTTCCTTACAAGTACTGATACTAACAAATCTCAATGTATTTTGATTGATTACTTCAGTAATAGGCACATATTATGTCTCAAAGAGTTAAGAATGTCATAATTTGAGGAAAAAATATATGAGTACATTGCATATTCAATGGCACTATAAAGTTAGCTTGTAACTATTCTTTTAGCACCTTCAGAATAAGAACAAAGCTGAAATAAAAAATTGGCTTGCATTTCTTAATAGACACAAAATTTATATGGAAAGGTAGAGATAATGTACTTTTTTAGATCAACTGAATCATGATAGAAAGATTTAGATATTTATTTTTTTACACTTCAGCAAATGAAACAATAAGTAACAATAAGATAATAAGTTTATTATCAGTGTATGGAGTCACACGCCTCTTAGAAACTAAGACATAAATGTATAAATATAGCCATGCTAATTGTCAGGAGACATCATATTTTGCTGTGGGTGAGCCCATCCTGAAGCCACAAAGTCAAGTCTTCAGACATAAATAACATATGAAGGTCAAATAAACTTAGTCATAAGTTCCCATCATCTACCCCCACTTTCCCCTGAGTTACTGCTTTTTCAGCTTATCTCCTCTGATTGTAATAGTCTTTGTGTGGGATGGGTTTTTGGTGGGGAGGGTATTACTTTAAATTGACACCTCTAGCAGCAGTTCCTACTTCTACTGTTTTCCTTTTATAAATTTATAGCCTGCTATATCTGTCCAAGCCTGGCCTAGCTCCAAGTCACCCATTTCTCAGTAATACAGGAAATTAAATCTAATGTCTATAAGCACAGGGGCTTGTGCAACCTTCCTTCCCTGAAAAAAAAAGTATTAAATAACCTCATGATATTACCTTGTCTTTTCATAGCTAGAGAGTGCTAGATAGCACTTTGTTTTTCTGCAGACCAAATAGGTTCTGCATTTGGACTAGAGGAGGCTGGGTTTATCCACCCCTTTCTGCAAATTTTCTGAGTATTACCTGAATATTCTGCTCTTGAAAGGATATGGAGGTGAACCCCCTGAAACCTCCACGTCTAAGGTTTGATGCCCTTCTCCACATCTCCCTGTGGCAGGATCCCCCTTTGTTCCCCGACACAAGGGCTGTTTACCCCATACTCTTACCCCGGGGGTGCTGGCTGCTTTCTCACTCATTCTCTCCCTCCCAGGATTTTCTCCAGCCTGACCAAATTTCTGCCTGTTCCATCCCATTTTCTGTTAATACCTGCTGTGGTTCTGTGTCAGTGGGTAAGGTATTTAAAAATGCAGAAATCTGACTGACCTGACATACGGATTAGCACCATAATTTCAGAGGTTTGTCTCCTACACGTATCAGTGTAATAAGTGGATTTATACTGAATAATTTAAAATTATTGTAGCCCTCTGAAACCATTTCTGGCTAGCGCCTGTAATATGTAGAGTGACATAAGGTCACCCATGCTGTGGAAATTGGTTTTGCAGTTCATATGCTAATTCAGCAAGAAATCAGTTCTTGCAGAAACCCAAAGAAAATTATTTTAATATAGTGCCATGCTACTCTATTGACTTTCTGGAAAGATACAATTAAAACATTCAAGGGAGTTTCATGGCTGGAGCAAATACCATTATGGAAATATAAGCTTATTTTTACCACACAGCTTATTAGCTTCCTTTCTAAAAGCAAGTCAACTGAATGTGAATAGACATAACATTTTCACCTGCTCAAGAAGATGAGGAACAAGGTATTTTTATAAACTGAGTTCAATATAAGAAGATAGACTTGGCACGGTCTCTTCTCTGTCACTCATCCCAGGTTTGGTGTAACCACTGCTGCAATTTTCTGGATGAAAACTTCCATCTAAATACATCCAGGGCCATTAATGAGGCTGCACTAGGGCAACTGATTGCCATGTGGAACAGAATTACCTTGATGGTGCCTAAAGAGAATCTCTGCACTCGGTGTGAATAAGGGGTAACAAATGCCTTATTTTTTCAGAAACTAATAATTAAGGTAAATTGAAAATATTTTTAATAGTTACTCTCTAAGAGTAATCACTAAGAACTTAGAAGCCTTGTATTTTTTTCCAAATGGTGCAGTTACATTAGGGAATTACTGAGAACAAGAAGTAAAATAACTGTAATATTTACTGTATGAAGATACTAAAGGAAAACCATTTTACCAGCATAAACTGCTTCATCTTTTTGAGATGAAGAATAAACAAAATTTTGTATATTGAAAAATAAACAAAATAAAATTTAATTTCTAAGAAAAAATTCTTAAAATATATGATAAAAATTTTATTGCCGTTGTCAGGTTTTAAAAGATATTTTAATTTTATGAGATATTAAAGGAAAAAAATCTGGTTTACTCTACGTTCTTTCATAAAACAGGCACAATACTGCTATTCCCAAAGGAAAGACACTGGTTCCAACAAGAGTAGTGTCTGTTCTAGAACGAAGAATAAATGGTTCAAAATATCTGCATAAACAAGTTAAAATGCTTAATATGAAAATAGTGTTATTTCATGTAACAGCCTTCAGAGTGTTTGGACTGTTCCATTTCACATGGCCCAGGAATGCAAACAGGTATGACATCATATCATTTTAAATCATTAATGGAATTGTTTCCTTTAAAATGTACATTGTTATGTTCTACTCAAACTTTCTTTTGTTAATTCCAAAGTTCTTTTGGCCTAACCATCTCTGTGTATGTTTAGCTGTGTTAGCTAAAGATGATTTTCCAGTGTTTTCTTGCATAGACTTTATACCAAACGATATATTTAATTGCGTTACATGTCATTTTAATAAACTTAATTTCCTAAACATCTGTATTGATGCATGTTCTGATCTTCCCTGATAGTCTGTTTCAGGGTGACGTTATTACGGAATGGACTGCCTGGAAGGTTGCTTTAGCTGTTTTAACTCCTTTCCTCTAATCTGCTCTGGTCTTCATTTTTCAGCTCGTAACTTTTCTAACAGTGAACATTATAATTATAATTATAAAAAGTGGTCATTTAACAAAGAGTAAATTTTACTCTGAATTTTGTTGTCATCTAGTTTTCTTTCGTGGTGCAATACCTGTAAATCAGATTATTTTCAGCTAACAGAGCCTTCAGAGGCCGTGCTATGCCTTAGCTGTGCTCCTTGGAAGAAGATCCCCTTCTTCCAAGCCTATGCAGCGGTGGGTGGCAGCAATGATTATTTACCTCCTTTATTAAAGGTACTTGGCTGTAAGAACAGAGAAGGATGAAGGCTGTGGGATCCATGTGAGCCATGTTGCCAAAACCCAGTAAGCCACAGCTCCCAGGTAAGGTCTGCAAACTCCATCCCAGGTGGGTTTGCTTCCTTGGCTGCCGGTGCTCAGTGCATCGTTTTAGCTGAGCAGAGGTTGGCTGTGCTTGGTTTCTGCCCAGAGCAGTTTGGTCTTCTCGCCTGGTTTCTGCCCAGAGCAGTTTGGTCTTCTCAAATGCTAGACCGCTTCTTCTAAGAGTTACTTTAGATGTCAAGCAAGCATCCGCATAAAAGTCTGTTGACTACAAGTATTTATTAATTCCATTTGAATTCTGAACTCTGATGTTTGCTGTAATGCTCCGTTTCAGTTAGAAATGGCACGAGGGCAGTGGGTAGTTGTGCAGCAGCCTCTGAGGCTGCCAGGCAAAAATTTAATTTACTGTATCGCTGTAATAATTAATTGGGAAGAGTTTGTGAATGCACAAAAATCCAGAAGAGGTGAGAAGAAATAAACTTCCATCAGCTTCACTTTAAAAGATAAAGAAAGAAAAATAACTGAGACAGCTAATTAAAAGAAGCTTTCTCAGCTGAAGGCTGTAGAGTTTCCATGCCTTGCTTTAGTAGTTACATACTTGTCAAAGAGCTTGACTAGAAATGGAAATGCTCTGGTGGGTCAACTATCTGCAACAGCTTTTGTATACTGAGGACAGTTTGGGGAGGGACTGTGATATGGTCAGTATTAGTGGAAGGGCCTGCAGTGTTTGGGCTGAGCTCTGTATTTGAAGAAGAGACATGAAAGAAGGGTCTGCCCCCCAGTACTGTGCCAGAGACACAGGAGATCTTCAGACCCAGCAGGGTTTATGTACGTGAGATCCCCAGGCAGAGTTCAGCACAGTCTATGGGCAATCCAAGAGGGGAGGAAACTCAGTCCAAGCTGTCATCTTCCCCTCCACCGCCTTCACTTCACGCTAGTGTAAATAACAGGTTGCATGCAGTTGCTTTTTGAAGAGACAGGAAGAAAAAAACGCAATTGCATGTTTAATATCATGGTTCTAAAGCTTAGTGAGGTGGGCACACACAGGATGGATATATGCTGCACACAACTTGGAGATCTCCTTCTGTTTAAAATTCTGTCTCCTCTGTGCATTACTGATTTGTCTGTATAGCAGACAGAGATAACAGCAACACCCTGTTACCTCAAGCGTGAAAGGTTTGTTCTGGGAATCTAATGGCCAACTGAGTGGAATTAATTTGATTTTTTGTTGTTGTTTTTCAGCAAGCATTTAAAAGGTCCACCAGTTCATCTCTGTCAGAGATTATTTTTCTCATGGCTTAGCTTGGACACTAATCTCACTGTTGCTTTTACATTACATTAATAGAGCAGGAGCTAAGGTTTTCTCCATGTGTTCAGTATTACAATTTGCAAGTCTTGTTGCTTGGGATACCTGCAGGAGCAGTGTCTGTTTGCACAGCAACAACGGAACTAGGGTTCAGACACTGCTAGATAATCAATCAAGAAGGAACAAAGATAGTTTTGAAGGCTACCCCTCTTCTTGGCTGATGCTCAGAAGAGCTGGTGAAAAATGCAAAGACAACTGAGTACACTGGCAGTATTTATTATACATTTTATTTCATAACTGGATTTTTAGGAATCAGTTTTTTAATTTAGTTATGTTACTCTGCTTTAGCAAATCATATGTGAATATAGTTGTTGTTTTTCAAAAGTGCTTGTTCTGTTTAGTTGCTTTTGTTGCCACAAGTCAACTTTTCCATGTAGTAATGTCCACAAGGTGGTGCCACAGCTAAAAGGTTAGCAATAAATAAGGCAACTAAAATTTTATAATTCTACCTTCTTTTTATAACTGATTAAGGTACCTGCATCATTAAATAATTAATAATTATTTTATAAGCGTAATATCATTGATGTTTCTAATGACATCACAGGCTTGCAAGCTTTTTTTTTTTTTTTTTAAAATCACTCGTGTAAGCTGAGTTGGATCTGTTTTGAGTGGGAGCGAGCCCCACACACCTGTGACTGTCCAAGATTGTGTCCAGAAGTGAAGAGACAGCACAGGGGTAAGTAAACAGGATGATGAAGAAAGAACTGGATCCGTAGAGACTGAGGCCAGGAGAGTTGTGTATGTCCTAGCAGGGTTACCAGCTGCAAAGGCTGTGCCCCGCAGATGTGTCTTCTCATGGAGACCACGAGGAGATGCGTGCCTGGATTGCTTCAGCAGTACCACCTGAGTCAGCCTGTGTCCAGACAAGTGGAATAGTTCATCCTTGGCTTTGGCTGAGTTCCATGCAGTCACCCTAGTGTGGCTGTGGCACATCATAGCCTAATTTTCAGAGTTTTTTCTACAGCCAGGGATAACCAAGCTCTCCATTACCTGTCACACATGGTTAATTCCAAAGGGGTGTGAAGTGCTTACAGAGGAACCTGGAATCAGAGCAGCTGGATTAGTATATACAGGTAATATTTAGTAGTAGTCTTTTTTTTTTTTCTTCAGTCTTGGTTAAAAAGGCAGCCATCCCTACCTGTGTTTAGTACAGGTGGTCAAGTGTCTGAGCATCTTTCTGCACAAGATCAGACTAGAGAAAATAAAAGGCAATAGCAGGGAATGTAAAATGATTATGTGCATTAACCACTCAGTACAGAAAAGACAATAACACTTAAAAGGTAAAAGTTCTTTGTGTGCATCTGAATGCACTATTTTCTAGCAGGCTTGCATGTCCCAGAAGAGCTGAAGTGCAGAGAGGGGTGGTCATTCCTCTCGGCGTGTGTGTCTTCAGTTCTTCAGCTGCCCCTGGCCACGTGGCCATGATTGCTTCTTGCACCCCTACCCCACTCCCCTCAATGACCTCAGCAATGCAGATATGCAATAAATATTCTCTATGAGCTTCTGCAATGGCTAGTTTAAGTCTGAATCATTTATTCATCATACTATTTTGTACCAAAGGCAGCAAGAAAAAAGGAGAAATTAAAAATACCTTTCAAAGAAGCAGTGCATTGATTGTGGCTTCCTGCTAGAGTCTCTTTTTTGGTCTGGTAGACCTGTATCAGATAGAGAAAAATAAAAGGTTTTGCATAATATATTTTCTCTAAATTGCTATATTATCATTTTTAAGTATACTAGAATTCTGGTGGCTTGTAAGACTCAGTGGAAATTATATACACCCATTATATACACTGTGAATCATGGTCTGTCTCCTGGCTATCAACTGGAATGAGCGTTAGAGGCTTAGTAAACCTAGTTCTAAAAGTTGTCAAAAGACACAACGGTCACCTCTTTAGTTTTCTTTTTTACTTTAAGATATTCTTTATTTATATTTTAAAGTGATTTTCTGCATTTTGAAAACTTTGTATTGGCTTCAACAGCAGTTTGGAAAAGTCAGAATCAGAGAACTAACCAGAAGTACAAAGTCACTGAATAGGTAAACTGGATTTAATTTCTCAGTCAGTGCAGTTAGTTAGTTTGGACTAACTGCATCATGACAGTGACATTTGGCCAGAGTATTCCTTTAAGATTGTTCTGAGTGTATGGCAGCAATGTGTGTTGCAATTAGAACGATGTATTTCTGGTTTAGTTTGGATTTTGCTTTTTCTCTGACTTCGTGAATATTTTCCAGATATTTCATGTCAAGAAGAAATTACTCTCTGTTCTAAAGGAAATGGCAGAGCATCTGAGGTCATATACTTAAGTCTCCACTACATGTAAAAAACTCAGGTATGCATTATTTGAGTAATTTAACAACCAAATTGAAATCCTAAACGTTTGTCCTTGCAATTTTTTTTTGATGATTTTGCATTCCTGTTGGAAATCCCATAAGTATTTTTAAAACATTAAAACTGTTTTTCCTCTAGGTCAGGTTTTCTCTTTTCCCATGTAGGGAATCCTGAACAAAACATGCTTTAGCTCTATACCTATGCCTAAATCTCTATTTAGATACCATTAAATATTAGAAGGAGGTAACTTCCAGTATTCTGACTTCGGAGTCAGCCTGAGCATGGCTCAGAAATCATCCTGCAGATGCACAGTGTTAACCGGAAACAATTGAGAATGGCAGTGGTATCCTGCAGGATGTGTGCAACTCGTTGGGCTGTGTGCTGATTTACACAGGACTACATTATAGATTATACGTTCTGGTAATTGCGGTATTGTTATTGCTGGGCTGTATCTAAGCACAGGAAATACATATAAGCACATTTGAAGTGATAACATCCACTCCTGTTTAAAAGGCAATATTTTATTCTAGTTGAAAAACTCCTACATAACACAGCGTTTGCAAGAGAAAGTAGGTGATTTCCTAGTTAGTACTTAGAAAGACTTTTAGGAAAAAAAAAACATTAATTATGGGAGGCCCATAACTAGCATTTACAAATAAATCCACATACATTTTTATTCTTATTCCCTTTAAAAATGTTTTTTTTCAGTGTGGACTCTAATCCAAGATCAGGAAGGATGCAGTACACTTCTATCTGAAAACACAAGAAAGATCAAAATAAATTCTCAGTGTGTCACCAAAACCACAACACGAGGTTTCTGTCAAGGAGAATGAGTAATACCATTCTAGCTGTGTAGAATTCTGTGAGTGGGTAATAATTTCTTCTGCCTGATAGGGCAGATTATATATTTTACAAGAAAATTATCCCATTTAAAATCTTGCCCTATTTCTCCAGCTCAGAGGAAGCCTACCCACCATACCCATTTTCCTCTCTGTTTAATATTAGGCTTCAGGAACAGGCGTGTTCTCCAAACAACATCCCCAGCCCTGTCGTGCAGTTCAGGAACAGAGGCATCCATTCTTGCTGCTGCTCTGGGATGCAGGATTTGGGTTCATCCCCAGCCCTGCAGCTGGAGATAGCACACATTAAGGCCCCTCTCGGATCTCTCTCACCATTTCTCTTGACGGTGGAGGCTTCAGACCTATCTATGTGCTTAGGAAAGTCACTGATCAAGTCAGGGGTCTCCCAATTTCCTTCCACGAAGGAGGTGTGGATCTATCCAGAAGAGGGAGGGAATGTCCATCAGATTTTGTATGCCAGCCTCTTCTTCGCAGGTAAGACTAACTGACAAAACATAGCTAACATATTATGCATGTTATACCTATTTCTTACTTTGTTTCACCAGGGAAAATAGATTAAAATTGGTATAAAGTTTCCTTCTTGTTCTTCTTGATGGAAAATTACCAATGAAGAGAAAAAAAGACAAAGGTTTAAGTTGATGGAATAATTAGAGGAAATCATATGATGTTCTCTCAAAAGGCCTTCCAGATAAACAGAATTTTTTTAAATATTATGAAACATTCTTGCCTGTATTAATACATAAGAAAAGTAACAGTAGAACTGTAAAGCAAATAAATAAGTAAAATAATATAAATCCCTGAGCCATAGCTACATCTAGATCCATACTGCAGCATGATTTCAATTGTATTGCAGGGTAAAATCAGAATTAACGTTGATGCCATTTGATACTTTTCCTGTTTGTAGTCCTGGAGCTTGTAATAGTATTGCAGGTCAATAATGTCACTCTATACTGTGTAAATTGATTTGTTGAAATGATAGTTATGGGTGAGGCTCTAAACAGACACTGCAACGTATAATAAAGGATTGACCTACTAACAGATCTAATGGTGATGTGATAAACACGTATCAAAAATAGCCCAAAGCACAATTATTTGCTTCATGATTTCATGAAAAGCTTTTTATCATTTTCCATTTATATTATTTAATATTAAGAATACATTTGTCTTTATGAATTTATAAGTGCTACTGGTCTGAAAATTTTGAGCCAACACTGAACAGAACTTTAGTTTTGTTAGATGTCATATTAGCAAAATTTTGAAATAATACGGTGGCTGATGCCTCTAAATTATTACGCTTTTGCTTTTTTGGGAGAGGTCCATATTCTTCTGGGAGCATCACCTGCTTAGGTAAGCTTTGATTTGCAAGATAATATGAAGATATGTCTCATTTAAAATAAGCTCTTTGGTGTTTTCCTGAATAGCAATCTCTGTCCCCAGTATAAACTCGTAATATCCTGTTTAACAAAGGAGCAGCTTCAATAGTACTTCAAGTACAGAATGTTATGCCAGTTTTCAAAGTTTGTTGCAGGGATCAGGGCTTTAAAAGCAAAGGTCAGTTAAAGATCCCTTCTTGGAACACACTAGGAAATGAGCCCCTGTGTTTATTTTTTTCTCATAAGTCTACTTACTAAATAGACCAATAATAAGTTTACCTTTAATATAATTGAATGTATTTGTATTTGTGTGAGTCACAGGAAAGGAACAAGTATATGCACACCTACCACGGCTGCAGCATGGGTGAATCTCTCTGCAATACATTCAGGTTTTGGCTTTCATTAAGCAGTAAGAGATGGCACTGCAAAAATACCTCAAAGCTTCAAAAAAGAGATTTTAATGTCTGTCTGTTCCACATGGGAAATACATTTCATCACTCTTTTACATGATATCAAAATCGTTGTGTCATTCCTTAATCATGACTATGGAGGATCAATTACAATGGAAATTAAAATACCAGAGACTCTGTATGCTGTAAGGTTTGTAATTAGCTCAAGATACCCGGAGAAATTCTGTAAGTTACTTTACTCTTCATTTTGCCTTGTCTCAAATGTGTCGGATTTAGTTTGAGTTTATAAGAGCAACTTGTCACTAAATTCTGAGTGGGAATGTATATGTTTCAATTGAAGTGCTCTAACGAGTCCTCGTCATTAAAATCTCCTATGAGTTCTGTCGCTTGCAAGGAACCGTGTGGAGCCTCAGAGCCTTCACGGCTGTTGGGTAACTCAGAGGTTTCCTCCTCTGGCTTGAGCAGTATGACATAACTGTAAAGCTCCTGAGATATCTTCGGGGCTTAAATACTTGGTTTAAATATCTAAAAGATAAGAGTTTCTTAAGCATTAGAAGACACAGAGTCAGGCTGGTGACCAGCTGGCCTGCCAGGTGCACTCTGCCCTATTTTGGGTAAGTAATCACTTGGGCCTGGGATCTACTGTACTCTTTATGTCTGAACACATTTGCAGCTATTTTAAGTGGCACAATAAAGCGGTCAGCATAAACTGAGAAAACTCTGTTTAGCACTTTGTCAGTGTGCCAGAAGAAATTCCTTGGGATTCAGAGCCTAAGGTTTAATTTCAATTAATTGTCAGGGTGCTGAATATTATTTATTCCATGCTACGGCTCATTTTAATCCAAACCACTGTCAGCTACCTTCACTGCAGGCGAAATGATATTTCCTCCTCTGCAGGAACCCATCTAGGTATAATCCAGTTTGTTCTCCTGTCTCTGAATTTGGTTTACAAGGACGACAAGAACAGAGATTGCAGCTGGCTGGGATCCCCTTGCACTTGGTTGTGTGGCAGCAGCCTGATCCAAACAGGCGAGTCTGTTTTTCCACAAAATAATTACACACAATAATATGACAAACTGAAAACTTCTCAAAGTTGTTAAATTATATCTAGTTTTGAAAAGATACTGAGCGAGGCAATGAAGCCCAGTGGGCAGAGGGCTGGACGGCGATTGAGAAATCTGGGTTCTTTTCCAAACTCTCCTGACTTTTAAGTGACCTTGAGCTGTCACTTCTTTCTGCTTCAGTTTCACTGTGTCTTGAGGAGGAGGAGGATAGTAACCCTCCGTAATGATTTCAGATCTACTGAAGACAGGATCCCTGTCCACCCCAGGCATTTCTTGCATTATCCTGAGCTAGATGCAGCTGGGGTTGGAGATGGCCAGGATTTGGTCAATACCTCCTGTATTCCAGAAAATGTGAGAAACTTTGGTTGTTAGGCTCCTTGCTTTCTATTGTCTCTCAAAACATATTTCCATGTAAAAGGTCTTACTTATCTTTCAGACCATTACAAAATATCTCCAGAACATTTCATATTATTTAGTTGCCACAGTTCTTGCTAACATTACTGGGAATTGTGATTGCCAAGTGCTTCTCAAGATCTTACAAATGATAACTTAATATAGATAATATATTTTTGACCCAAAAAAAAGTGTTTTGCAATGTTATACTTAACAAATTTGGGTACAATTGTTATCAGTTAGTTCATGTTACAAGATATCTCAATTGGACCTTTAGCTTGAGTTTAAAACACTCTGAAACTCAAAAAAATATGTTGTTTTTCTTTTAAATTATATCTTGATTATACACATTTTGTATTGATCTACAACTACAAGCTCTGTGCACAAAAAGAACAGTCTACTTTCAAAACTGTTGAATGCTTTGACCTCAAGGGCATAGAAACTGTTGACTCATTGTTTTTACTGCATATAATATTAGTCCTTTGTCACATCCAGGGAATGACATCATCTTCTTCATTGTTAGCAGCAGGTTTGAATAATAGAAAAAGTGCAGCATTAGTTGTCTGCTGTATTTGCTCTTAATAAATGAATGGATATCTGGAACCGAGATTCAGATTAGGATTTTTGAGTAACATTTAGAACAAGTTTGTGTCCAGAGCTTCCCTCCTGCCCACCGTCTGCAGGGCTGACAAGCTGGCAGGAGCAGGGAGCCTGCAGAGTGAATGTCATCGAGGGGACTGCCTCCTCAAAAGCAGTAAGGGGAGACAGGAAAGGAAGGGACCAGGTACAGAATGAAAGAGATCTTTTCTTCAAGGTCAGTTTAGTAAAGGGAATCCCTAGACTTCTGGGAATCATATTTCTCTGGAATCTAAAATTGTGAAAGGTAGTCCTCTGAAAATAAGTCATCTCTGTGACATGCTGAAAAAAAAAGGGGAAGTGATTATCTTCAAAATGCACCAGGAGAAGTATTTTAGCCATTCCAAATTTGTATTCATGTCTATTACTCTTCTACTCCCTATAACTAAAATGTCTTTGTCCTATTCTCAAAGAGTAATTCCCTATTAGAAGTATTTCCCTGCGCCTGCCTGCTGCGTGGAAGAAGGATACATTGGTAATCAGGCTGGTGGAGGTCTCCTTTGGGGTGATACACCACCTTCTTCTATAAGACTCTGCAGAATTATGGTGAGGAACATTTTAAGTGTTGCTTCTTGCACAATAAAAATTCACGGTGAAATAGTTTACACTGCGAGAGATTCCTTGAGAATCTGATAAAATGCCAAATCCTAATCTGCCCCTATTATCCACTGCCTTCACATCATCCCAGAAAAATGTGATGTATTTAACTATAAAATTATACCTTTGTGGTCTCCAGAAGATTTTGTACCAAATCTAAGTTCCTGTGTTAACAGACTGAACCAAACTGGATTGTGAAAAGCTGAAATCCGTGGAGCTGGGAGAGAAGGGCAGAGGCAGAGGCTGGGAAAGTTGGAGGCAATGGGTTAAGGATCCAGGATTGCTTAATCACGGAGGCCCACGTACCAAGAGTGGACGCAGAGAAGGGGTACACACATGGAAATACTTCCTAGAATGCCAGAGCTAAAAAAGAACAAACAAACCACACTGTAAAAGATTAAATTCAGACCCACTGACTTGGAAGCAGCAGGGACCTCATGTATTGGCCTTTGTGTGACGGAGTTCTCCTGCAGGTTGTGACAGCTCCTTTGCAAGGAGATGGTTCAGGTTTAAGCAGGTGCATGTGTCCCCATTCCCGTCCCAAACTGCTGCTCCAAATTTCAGACTTACCCACTGTGAGAAGTACAAAATGTTGCACTTTTTTCTTTATGTTTCATATGCTCTTGCAATATGAACCCTGACTTCTTTTCTCAGCCTCCTGTTCAGTCCACAGTTCCTCTTCAGTCAACATTTCTAAAAGATCTCATGTAGCATGAATTTTGGTGAGGCTAAATCAGCTGATTTTCCCTTAACCCTGTTTAGAAGAGGCTTTACTTGGACAAAAGCAATAATGCCAGCCATTTCCCTTCATCCCTTTAAAATTACTGGCCACCTCTAAAGAACTTGGTCTCTCTTTTATGTCACTGTCTGACAACTCGTCTGAGTTAAACAGGTTGCTGTGGCCAAATTAAATGCTTGGGAAATGGACCATAGAATTAATTTGCAATAGTGAGTTGTCTCAGCATCGTTTCTCTTCCTCTCGAGGGGAATGCTGGCTCAAGCAAAAGAAAAGATTAACGTAATAAAAATATTCTAAAGACATCCTGTTAATTGTCCCAAGCTCAGATGGTATTGTCTATTCTTCTCTTGCACATAATCAGCAAACAGTGTAAAATTCAGAATATCTTCCCACCGTGAAAGTATAAGATTCAGTGCTACAGGGTAATCTCTGTCTTTCTGGAAAGTGGGTGAAAATGTGGAGTGGCAGAGCTTTGCTTTGGTTTTCATAGCCGATATCAAATTTGCCCCATTTATGAATGTAATAATAAGACTTGTTAATTTTGACACACCAGCAACTTTTATGAAGAGACTAGAGGTATGTGCACAAAAGGAAAATTGGAAGCAAAATAACAGCAAATTTTGGTAAAAGAAGGAATTATTTTTTTTCTCTGAATATGCAAATAAGGTTTTCCATGTTTGTTTAGGGAGAGAAGAGACTTGAAGTTTTAAGTTCAGCAAAAACAGATGCTTTCATTTACAACTACATTTGCAACTGTGACCTTGAATATCAAACTCAGTGACAGCAAATCTTATTTTTAAAGTAAGTGAATATATCCAATAAAACTCAGAAATACCCACAAATATGATATTTGTGAAGCTGAGTGAAGCACAGCTTACAGAGAAGCAAGATGTAGCAAGAGTCTGTAATTCTCTATTTACTCTAAAATGTCCTTTCCTCAAAATGGACAAAGTCTGATTTAAGGCATTTTTGCTTAGATGAAAATCATCATAAAATATGGAAGAAAATGTAGAATGTCATTTGCTTCAGTTCATGTAAACTAATCGGGCTGAATGATGAGTCTTCCTGTAATTCGGAGCATTGCTGACTACTATGCATGAAACAGTGTTCCTCCCCTCGTAAACAACTCGAGCTTTGCGTATGTATCAGTGTAGAAAAATAAGTATTGGCTTACTCACAGGTTGCTTTTTAGGCACTGGATTCCCAGAAATGTATAACAGCATCTAGAAGCAAATGAATTTGTTGATATCAATCAGGTTTTCTTTCATTTTTTGGTCTTAAAGGCACCTCGATCTTAAAAAAAAAAAAAAGTTTGTCATTGTGAAAAGCAGAACTTTTATCTCCACTCTGATGCTCACTTCCTTGCTTCTTCTTCCAATACAGATTTTTGACACAGATTCAGTGTGCCTTATTTCATTTTCTTTCAGACTGCCAAAAAAGGTGTTTCCTAATACTTTACCAAACAAGCAGGTTCTCTAGAAGAGGCTAACTTGTTCTCCTGCTTTTATTACTTATGTATCTTTTCAAAATGAAATACTTTGAATGGGGCACCTTCTTTTCATGTCCAATATGAATTTTTTAATTCTGTCATTCTGCAGGACAGTAAGGAGAGAAAATAAACCAGATGCTTTATCAGATTGAACCTTGATCAGATTTTTCTGTGTTCTCAAAGAGAACAGTGTGGAGCAAGTAAAGTTACTATGTTTGTAGCTTTGAAAAGAAATTAAAGACCCAACTCTAAGAGCAGAATTCTACTCATCTTAAAAAAAAAAAAAAAGAGGGGGGTCATTTTGCTCTACCATGGTTGCATCTGAAAGTTTAGGATCTCCTGGTATTGAATCTCCATTACATGAATTGGGAAGAACTTATCAGTAGGAGCCAAAATACGGGCAGAATTTCACCCACCATAATACTTCCTATCTCTGCTGGTATCTGACATGAGTGGGTGATGAAAACTGTAACTCTGCTTCTGAGTTCTTAATTGTGGCAACCTAGGAAATCCTGACACTGTGTTAATTAGGTACTAACCATGGTGGGAGAGGTGTGTGAGCCTTCACACTAGGGAATTTTACTGTCTTTGAAGTATAAATTGAAATGAATAATGTTAGTGATAAGTTCGTGGTGGCAATGGAAGTCAAAAGGTTATGGTAGAGCTTGTGTCTTTTAATAGACAAGTTAGAAAAGGTAGATAAGCTTCTGGGCAGACAAGAAAGTAATGTTGCCCTCCTTGTGTGATGCTCTTGCTATAAGCAAAGGATATTGCAGATTTTTTCTGAACATTAAGTAATTCAAGAAAACAATAGGAGTATGAAAATCCAAAAGTTAGGCTTTAATTCATTTCCATCTCCTTTATTACCTTCTCAAATTATACTGCAAAGAACCAGAGACTAGACCTCTGGGAAAGCTCCTCAGGTCTCTGGGGAAAAGTCTGAGGAAGATGTTCTTAAAAACAATTTATTATTTAGTTTCCTCAGTATGGTAAAAGCTAGATACAGCTCTTCTGGCTTCTCCAGAGATGCCTCCCATTTATAAATGGCACCTAATAACAAGTAAGCCTTTTTGAAACATTTCAAAGACTTCTCAGTGCTCCAAAATAGCCAGCATTCTCATTATTTAAGATACATACTCAAACTGATTTCTCTCTCTTGATGCCTCCAGTGTAAAATTATTACATTGTCAGAAATAAATCAAGTCTAACTTGTGGGGGGAAAAAAATGGATTACATTGTGTGCTTCGTTTTGTACCATTATGAAAATGGTATATTAAATTCAAATACTTCAATTGTACCATTAAGATGGTGTCATTACGTGGCTTGCTAATTGATAGGTTTTTCAAATGAACGTTATAATTTTAGACTTCTTAGAAGGATCCATACGAAGAATTTCCAAAACACCGAGAAGTGAACTGGGTGTTAGGAAGGAAAAACATTTACTGAGAATATTTCCTAATGCATGTCACTGAAAAATCGTTACATAACTGCTGTGTGCATTCCAGGACTTGGTGCAGTCTATTTTTAATACCTGGTATGAAAGAACTTCCTGCTAGTTTTTCTCTTTGAAGGCTGCTTTGTGGTTCATTAGATCATGTTTTCAGGCCAATTTTTCTGCTATCCTTAAACGTCATTTTTCCTGCTTAAAAAAAAAAAAAAAGGTGAAACTGTATCAAATGCAAGAAGATGCTGAGCATAAAATATCATTAGGAGTGAGGTACGTGATGTGAGTGTTGCAGTGGTCCCAGAACTAAGCTCTGCCAACTCAGGCTTAATATTAAACCTGAAAAGAATTCTGAAGTTGTTATGCACTTTTAAGAAAAGCAAAAAAACCCACTTTTATGCCAAGCAACAGCACGAGTATGAATTTTCAACTTTGTGTTTATTAAGCCAGGTTTTTTTTTCTTTAATTAAATTAGAGAAGTTTTAATTTTGTGCTAGTCTCTATACAGTGTTATCACAGGTCACCCTTTTGACTGTTATTTATATAACCATGATCATTAACATAAAGCATTTTGCTTAAATGCAACCAAACTTCTACAAACATAGGCTATGCAAGGTATTTCAGACTATTTTAACTGCACAGAAAGTTTACAGCATTGAGGTCCTAGACAAAGGAAGGCTGCGAGAGATGAAATGGCCAGAGGGACCACCATTTTCACCTCCTCTGACTTCCTGCAAAACAAAGGCCACAAGACTTCCTGAATTAATTTCTTTTCAAGCTAGAACAGCATCTTTTAGGCAAACGTGCAGCCAAGTGACAGCCAATCCACCAGATCTGCTAAAAGAATTTAAAAGTGTTCATTTCATAGATTAAAAAATAATGACTGTACTTGCAAATTAACCAGTGGTTGGCTGTATATTACAAAGGACTTCTTGTGGCTCTCTTGCTCTCAGCCATGGCAGAGAAATGGAATGACAACTTTAAATGCAAAATAGCATTCAGTGGTAACTGCTGCCCTGAACCTACTCTTGAAATCCCGAGCAGGGAGGCAGCGGAGCGTTTCAGTCAGATGACTGAGGCAGGTAATACCCTCAGCTGTCCAACCTGTCCCTCAGACATACCTCACCGTTGCCACAAATGGAAGGTTTCGATGTATAGTGCAACTCTTTTGGTGTACGAAGGCAAAGAGCCAGCTGTGGCAGACGTGGAGCACCTTTAGGGGCCGTTAGGTTATGCTCAGCCTGGGGTCTGTAATGGCAAACTGCCCCAAGGAGAGCATTGGAGACGGGGGTACCTGCTCCACACCACAGGTTTGGTCCATCGGTGGAGCAGAGCCAGGGTACTTAAGAACCCCACAGCTAAGAAAATATTTGGACTTCCCTTACTGTTGCTTTGATGTTCTCCCACCAGAAGCAGTTCCTTTCCTCCCCTTCCCTCTGCTGTCTCCATAACGTTTCAGCTCCGCAGAATACTTTTTGATCATTTATTTCTGCCCTTCTGTAGATCGTTCAAGTTGGTTTTGTTACCAAAGAAACTGCTCCAGCCCTCAGTCCCAGTGCTCCCAGTCTCAGTCCCAGCACACGCCTCCTTCTCCCTCTTCATGTCAGAGCACTCTGGATCTTAACCTATATTTTCAGAGGAAACATCTTCACCCAAAAATGTGAAATCTAAATTCTGCTTATTTCAACAAAGTTCTTATTAAAAAATTCATTACAGGTCACTTTAAAATTTTCCACATTTAGGCCAAAGTCATGGAACTGCTCTGCTTAATCTTGTCCAGTACTTCATAATAACATCTTGTTTTCAGTTGCTTGTAACTGTTTGGGCTGGTATTTTCCAAGCCAACCATCTGCCCCAGGTTTAATTTTTGGCAGTTTCCAGCTAAACCACTGTAGTCGTTTTCAAGAACAAGGTTAAAAAAATATTTTGCCCATATTAAAAAATAATAATCTGGTTGCTTCATTCAGAAGTGCCAGTATCCCTACTTCTCTACAGAACGAATTTGAAATGGAACACCTTCACTGGTCTAGTTTCATCCATGTACCTTCTGAGCAGTAACTTGGAATCTGGCAGCACAATCGCTGTGGTTTCACAGATGTGCATCCAAATGTAACAAAGTTATAAGACTCCATAAAATCTCAGTTTGCACGTGATCGGTTAAGAATTGTTAGCTTCTGGCAGCTAAATTTTCCAAAGATCAGCCTGTGCTGACAGAGCCCGTCCTGCCTTTGGCTGCTCTATGGCCTGCAGGCATCATGTACAGCTCTCTCGCAGAGCAACCGAGTATGCTCTTTGCAGTGGGGACCAAGCAGTGTTTCTCCACAATCTCTGCTCCTGCCTTCCTAAGAGATCACCATCTGGGAGATCTTGGTACCCCTCCTGTGTGCATCATCTCCCTTTCTTCTGGTACTGCGGAGGGAGGCAGTGAGAAGATGAGGATGGATCATGAAGATGGAAGAGTTTGGGAAGGGGCCTGTAACCAGCAGAGCACGAGAGGGAGGGGGAGATGAAGGCAGTAGATGCAAGGGAGACAACTATTGTTGACCAGTACTAGGACTTCTAGGACATCATGGGCAGAAATCAGTTGTGAAAGCAGTTTGATGAGTCTTCATGACTAGGAGAGAAAAAAGATGAAGACATCTGGAGTACCACATCCAGCTCTGGAGCCTCCAATAAGAAGGACATGGACCTGTTGGAGCAAGTCCAGAGGAGGGCCATGAAGATAACCAAAGGAATGGAGCACCTCTGCTATGAAGACAGGCTAAGAGAGTTGGGGTTGTTCAGCCTGGAGAAGAGAAGGTTCCAGAGGGACCTTCTAGCAGCCTTCCAGTACCTAAAGGAGGCTTACAGGAGAGAAGGGGAGGAACTTTTTATCAGGGAGTGGAGCGATAGGACAAATGGTAATGGCTTCAAACTGAAAGGGGAGATTTAGATTAGATATCAGGAGGAAATTCGTTACTGTGAGGGTGGTGAGGCACTGGAACAGGTTGCCCAGAGAAGCTGTGGATGCCCCATCCCTGGAGGTGTTCAAGGCCAGGTTGGATGGGGCTTTGAGCAACCTGGTCTGGTGGGAGGGGGGTTGGAACTCAGTGATCTTTAAGGCACCTTCCAACCCCAACCATTCCACGATTCTGTAATGAGATTCTGCCAGGCAGTGGGGAAACGGTATGATATATGAGGTAAGGAGGTTAATAAGCATAATTGATATAAAGATAAGATGCCAGGGGAAATAATTAAGAAAAAAATAAAAGGATGGATGTGCAGATAAAGGAAACTAGGAGGTGAAAATAGAGCGTGACAAGTGCAAGAAGGCAGGAGTCAGGGGTTGGAGGGATGGAGAGCAAGAGCTGGGAGTTACCTCAAAACAGCACAGAGAAAGAGGAGGCAGGAGCCAGGCGGAGGGAGGATCAGTTGAGAGCATCAAGGGAGAGGAGGAGTGTGAGTGCAGAGTGAACTCTCAGAACAGGCTGTTTTTTTGAGTCGGACATCAATGCAAATTGTGATTTATCTGTAATGATATAGGAGTAGGAGTTGGGTATGGCTAGCAGCTGTAGCCACGCTTTTCTTTCTTGGTAGAGAGCTTCTTTATCAAGGATTCTAGATCTTTTGGGCCAGTGCTCCAGAGTTAAGGTGACCGCATGTTGCTGTTTATTTTTCAGGCTTCCTCTGACTTTATTAAACAAAAACATTTGAAGTGCCTAAAGTGCCATATGCTGCTTTTTTAACCACAGCAAAAAAAATATTTCTCCAAAATACATTTTAAAAAATATTTGAAGTAATTTTAAAATTATAGGTAGGGCTGCCAGCAATGCCTCTCACTGGCAGAGCAACGCCAGGCCCTGTGCCAAGCTCGGTGGCCTTTTGCTGGGGGTGTTTGTCATCTAAGAGGGCTTGCACCATCACCACAGTCATTAGGCAGGCTTCATCACAGGGATGAGCAGTGCTGCCTTGGCAGTTTTTTTTTCTCCTACCAGCTGGAGACATGGGAAGAGAGAGGCAGGGAGGGCTGAGTGTGCCGGGTGGCCACTGTGTGCCCACGGGCAGAGCAGAAATGGAGGTCTCTCAAGCAGGAGACAGGGGGTGCAGCAGCTGGAGCAGGAGGTGTCCTGCCCCATGGTACTGTTAGAGCTGCAGAGACACCAGAGTTACACTCTTCCAGTTTTAAAATAGGGGGGAAATGGTGATATTTGCCTCTAACGTGATGATGGAGCTTGCAAGCTGGAATTTCTTTAAGATAAGTGGCAAAGGCTTCCCCACAAGCAGCACGTTTGGTCTGTCATGTCCTCTGTCAGCTGGGAGGCAAGCTTTGCAGGGCTGAGCTGCTTTACTTTCCTTTTGAGAATGAAAGTAGCACTGCTGTCAGAGATTAAGTTGTTGGTGTGTATCAGGTGATGGGAAAAATCACTCTGAAACTGCAAATGCTCTGACGTACATTTATTTTTACATACTTGGGAGTTGCAAGTGTTGATTTGCTGTCTCTTCATCTGTCTGACAGACTGATAGCTTAGAAATACAAATTACACTCCTAATAACAACTCCTAGGGGTAAGGCTGCTGTTAACTACTTGGTCCCTCCTAAAGATTAAGCAGAGGAGCTCAGAGCTGATACACTGACCTATAGCTTCTGGAAGCAGCTCCCCCATCGAAATTCTGACCTACGTCCCAGCTAAAAATGCGTTCAGTCTTTTCTTAATTTGTAATAGATACTTGTGTACATTACAAAACCATCTCGCAATTTGGCAAATTAAGTTGTCTGTGGTTAGCTGTGGAATTGCAGAGATATTGCAGTGCAGTGCAGCATTGCATAACGAGCTCCCCCAGACTTTGCCTTACTCGAGTGAGTAACAGCAGCCCTTATCTCCAGCCAGCATCGGATTCATCCCATTTTTGAGAAAAGGATTGGTATCAAATATACGATGGGCATGTTATGCCTTGTGGCTGCAATGTTTTTTCAATTAACTTCTGTGAATATACCACAATGAAAAGTGTCAGCTTTTTGCCTCAGAGGCCTATAATTAGATTAAATGAATACAGTTAATTATCTACTATCTTCTTTACACAAAACAATATGTTTCTATAAATTAAAATGCTCGTACAGGAAGGAAATTGTTGTTCACTCCAATATATGTATATAGTGCTGGAATACTGGGAATGTGTCACAGTGTAGCACAGCTTTTTGTCTGCAGCCCTTATTTTACAGGAGCTAAAACAAATTACATCTGAAAAATCCACATACACCACACTATTTAGAGCATGTATGTTGGTGCAAGCTGGTGATATTAGTAAAAGCTGCAGTGCTCATGAAACAAATATACTTTTCTCTTTAGCAGATGTTCTCTATAAAATTCCTTTAAAGAGATTAAATACAGCTTTGTTTGTGTACCTACAGTCACACCCTCAGGGACTATGGTATGTCCAGATACAAAGCTGTTTTTTTCTAGCAGACTGTACCTCTCCTTTCAGAATATTAAAAAAAAAAAAAAAAAAAAAAACAAAAACAAACAAACAAAATAAAACCCCAAAAAATGTTCTGTAGGAAGTATTTACAATTGTCAGCTCGGTTCCCAGGCCTGCTGGTATTCCAGCTAGTGGAGACTGAAAATCTTCTCTGCCTGTTCTCCAGTGTTACTAAATACAAGCAAAAGTTCAGGAGGGATCAATATGCTCCCATCCTGGCATCCCTGATTCAGGGGGATGCTCAAAGAGGGGGACATCACCTCGGTGGTTACATATCTGAAGCAGAAAGCACTCGTTCTGATTCGATAGAGTGCATCCAAATGTCCTTATTTCCATCAGAATAGATGTTAATAACTTAAGGCCTAAACATTCGATCCTCCCTCACCAGAAAATTACAGTTAACTTTAGCAGAAGCCCTCCTCCCGGCCTGCAGCACACTCTGCATAGAAATGCCATGTGTGCCCAGGGTTGGTCCTGGGTTTCGTTAGGGTCAAACCCCGAGAAGCTTTTGCATCCTCGGTGTTCCTGCAGGACACCGCATCGTGCTGTGGTGGGTGCCCTGTGAGGATCTTTTCCTCTAAACGTTCATTAGCTCCCTGTATCAAAGCGTTCATTAAAAAAATCATTGTGTGGGTAATAATCTTAATCCTGAGGAGTGAGGAGGGCTGTGTTGCCATGTAAATGCTGCCCAGTTTCCTGCTCTCGGGGTGTAACAGGAGAAGAGAAAGACCATCTTGATAGGCACTATCTGCTGAAGGAAAACTTTCACCAGGAGCTGTGAATTGACTTTAACCTTTTAGTGGCTGCACTGAGAAGCAAAATTTTTCCTGCTTCCTACCCAGAATGAAGATTTTCGTTTAAAATGCTGATAAACCACCAGTAGCCCTCCTGATTACTTCTACAAATACCAGAAAGCAGTTACAGAGGAACAAAGAAATGCAACTGGAAACATGGTTCAGTGGTCTTGTACTTCCCTGAAAAGCTGATTATACTTTTGGCTGATTCAGTTTCTTTCAGAGGGAATTTACCCTTTTTGGCAGTTTGAGTTTCAGCAGCGCTGATTGGACTAACGGCAGAAAATGTGTCTTGGGCTGAGGAAATTAACTCAGGGTCCTCTGTGTGTCAAACTGAATTTTGCCAGCGAGCTCTAGATTTTGTCTTGCAGCCCCTCGGTGTCCCTCGTTTTGTAGGATTCAGAAGCCATTTTAGTGCTAGTTTAAAAATAGAGACATTTCACTTATGCTTTTGCAGGTGCCTTGCCCAATTCCCCGCTTTCCCTCTGCAATTTATCTTTTGGGATAAGCACTAATGAAAGGTCAAGGTTATTCTAAAGAATCCAACATAGGAGTTCTCTTCCTCGTAGTTCCTGAAGATTAACTTTGCACAATTCTAGCTGATCCCGTGCTCAAAGGTAATTCAAACATTCTGGGAAATGGCACAAAATGACAAGCAGTAACCTTTGGTGCTGGAAAACCTCCCTGGTGATTTGTATTTAGTGCTTCTTCAAAATGCGAGGAGCCATCTTACCATTCGGTGCCATGGCAGAAGTTAATTTATTATTTTTATTTTTTTTTTGGTGTGGGGCTCTGTAAATGAGGTCTGCAAGAGCAAGGCTTGGCACATCTGGCTGTGAGAGATGTGCCTCGCACTTTACATCCGAAGATAATTTCCTCGCCTCTGTGCCACAGAAACCAAACAGCGTGGAGCGTGGATTTATTATTTCCCCCCCCCACTCCCTCCCTCCCTCTTTCCCCTGGCTGCAATTTTCAAATGTAGCAGAAGGTCATAAAAAGCTCGGGCAGGGAGATACACCTTGCTTCCCTTTTTTAAAAAAAAATTTATTTTGTTTTTTTAAGGAAACCTGGAGACAAACCTGCCTCTTTTTTTTTTTTTGGCTTCTGGGAGAAGATTCTCCTGCATCCCT
>NW_015090812.1:5349709-5350030 GCF_001431845.1 Calidris pugnax
CCCCCCCCCCAGATGTGGGTCCCTTCTCGGTACTCACCGCAGCTGGGGCGGGGGGTCGGCTCCATCGGGGTTACGCTGAGGAGGCTCCGCTCCCGACGGCGGGGAGAGAGACAGAGGAAAGGGAGGGAAAAATTAAAAAAAAAAAAAATTAAAAAAAATGAAAGAAATTAGAAAGAAGAAAAGGGGGGAAGGCGCAGTGCAAGTTGCGAGGAACCGCGGCGGCGGCGGCGAGGCGGGAGGTGGCGGGGGTGCTGGGTGGCCGCCGGGGCTCGGCGGATCCGCGGCCGGGCGCGGAGCGCTACGCGGGCCCCCGGGGCTCCG
>NW_015090812.1:5350077-5357767 GCF_001431845.1 Calidris pugnax
CCGACCTGCCCCGCACCTCCGCCCGCCCCGGCCCTCTCCCCTCCCCGGGGGAGCCCGGCCGAGCCCTCCGGGAGCACCGACATTTTGAATGCGTGTGTGGTGGGGCAGGCTGCTCTGAGCCTTGGTGAGAAATCAGTCTGTCTTTCTTTCTTTCTTTCTTTCCTTCTGTTTTTTTTTTTTCTTTTTTTTTTTTTTTTTTTTTTCCTTTTTTTTTTTCCTACCCCCCCGGCCACGCACAGCCTGACAGCCCTCACAAATAAACGCGGCAGCTTCCCTCTTCTCTCTTTTTTTCCAGGGAATTTCAGCACTTCAGGGAATAGATAATAACGTGGGGTTGCTTCTGGCTGCCCAGTGACTTGCCAGGTACGTTTGTGGAAGAGACCCTTCTCCTTCTTGCCGAAGCTCACAGGCGGGGGGTTTTCCACTGCTTTAACTCTTTCTTCACGAGAAGGATGCGGTGGCTTTTCCCACCAAGCCAATTTCTTCCCCCACCATGGAATAAAGCAGGGATTTCATTCCTCTCCCCACACTGAAAGCTGGAAATAAAGTCTTTTCGGGTACTTAAGTGTGCAGTCATCTATTGCCCCGGCGACTGGGGTGGATTCACCTTCAAATACCTTATAATTTACGCTCCCCAGGGCCAGCTCTATGTGCCTGCCTGGTCCCTGCCTCGTCCCTGTCCCCCCCTCTCTCCCCCCAGCAGCCCCAGAGCGGCTCTTCCCCCCTTCCCAGGGGTGCTCCCGCCGCAGATTCAGCCCCGCTCCTTCCCTGTAGGATCCCTTTTAGGATCTGCCCCTTTCCCAAAGGAGCTCGTCAGCCCCCGCCGTTGTTCCGAGGGTGATTTGGAAACAAAGGTCAAGTGTAAGAGCTTTGCTCATCCGTGTAACTGAAATAGGGGAGAGGGCTCTCTCCCCGGAGCTGGGCAGCACGAATCCTGGTGCAGCTACATTTTTACACTCCCTTGCTTCACATTTTTTTTTCTGTGCTTGCTGTATTTGTTGCTATTTATACCTCTCCTCTCGGTACTATATTGTTTACTGCCCGTTCCTGGGCTGCAGCGGGGCAGTCTCTGCTCCCGCCGGGGAGGCTCGCTTTTCGCTTGGTTTATGTCTCAATAAACGCTCCCAAAAAACATTTCGTTCCGTCTCACACGCGCCGCACTTCTGTGTCTCCTGGTCTACGTTATGGTTGACATTTTCACAAATGTGGGAATTTGTAAAACTGGACTTTTTTTTTGATGTTGCCAGGCTAGTGAGGGGGGAAAAAATAAATCACAGAAGTGATTTCTGAAACCGCATCGGATATTACAATCCTTTTTGGGTGTAAAGATTCCCTATTAATGAAAATCGCTTGAAATAATTTTCTCCTCTCTCAGTTCATGAAAAAACCCCTGCAGGGAAGCTGCCCCACAGCACACCCCAGCAGCGAGACACATTTTATCCCCTACAAACCCAGTGAGGTGCAGGTAACCCACCAGCTGATTTATCTCTTGGGTTTCCCAGAGGCTTTTTGTAGTAACTAGTAACTCCCTGGGGCAACAGAGCGGAATTCTCGCTTTCCAAGTATCTAACTAGGATTTTCAATTTATAATATTGCTTCCAATGGATGGAGTGCCCTATAGATAAAATGCAGCCGTAAAAGCAAATAAAACCTGCCTTTAAACCAGACTTAATATCTCCCGTGACTCACCGGCTAAGGCTATAGGCACGATCGTGGTGAAACACGTTCTGGCTCTCAGTGCCAACCCCTGGCATTCCATAAAACCCGCTATTTCTGACAAGGCGGGGCATTTTTATCGGAAAAAAGCAGTTGTTTTATTAAGCCCCTGCTTAAACTTCGGCTTAGCGTACATCAAATGCTGGTGGAGCTCGAAACGAGTCTGGGATGAGAGGGGGTTTTTAGCAGCACAGGTTAAAAAATAAGTGAGAAAATGAATATTACCTTTCGGGGTTGACCTCTGCCGTGGCAGCGAAGGGGAGAAATCCTGGTGGCAGCACAAGGAGAGTGCGGGGCACTGGTTGTGCAGGAGGAGGAAGGTCGGAGCATCCTCCAGGACACGAGGAGAGCAACAGGGAAAGGGTTGGGTGGCTTCACCTCGGGGTGACCTGCGGGTTACCTTGCTCGGTTTGAACATTTCAGACGGTTTTAGTACTCTTTAGTACTCTTTCTACCGGCCGTTTTGTGGGTTATTTCCCCCAACGTGCATCCTACGTGCCGTGCTGCTCCGGTTAATGATCTCTAGATCCCTCCTGAACAAAAAATGATAACAAAAGCGCCCAAAGCTTCGTATTTCACAGAGGTTTTTAATCAGAAAACACAGCAGTGTGACAGAGCGTATGGTGAACGTGACACAGTTTCAGCAAATTACTTTTTACTCGAAAACCTTATTAACTGATTTTGTGGGGCTACAATTTTGTTTTGTTTTGAAGAGTTAAAATCTAAGCTAATGTACACCCGTTCCTCTTTTAAGTGCTATTTTCAGTACTATTCATTTTGCATTGATTTAAAACCTTCTATTTCGCGAAATTAAATTTTAGACTATTCAAAATCAAACACTTTAAACTGCCCATCTGTCCAGCAACTAGATCCCGTACAAATGTTAGAAGTTTCATGCTAAACTCTTTCCCGAAAGTGTGCAGAACATCTCTAGCTGGAGAGGGAAATGAATTTGGGTCTCACGAATACTCTGAACTGTACTGCAATGGAAAATTTTCCATGGTTAAATTGCGTTTTAGGCGCAAGCAATAACATATCTTCCCGACTATTAAAACGTGTTGCTTCCTAAATGTCACAGCATTCAAACATTCCTGGTTTTGTGAGATGCATCTACCCTTAAAATAGTTTATTTCCAGGCAAAGCAGAAGAGTTGGTGGAAAGCAAATGTTTCTTAAAGAGCATCTAAACTGCACTCGGCTTATGAAGGGACCAGAAAACGTGTGTTACAGCCTTCGTGTCCTCTTGCCTCTGACAATGGTTCTCTGCTGCTTGTTTTGAAACTAGAGAAGCCGCCTCGTTCCTCGCCCAGCAAACACCAGCCACTAACCCGAGCTGTTTCGAGTCTCTAGCAACCCCCCCCCAAAAAAAAACAAACCCAGCCCTTACACCGGCACACTCTGGCGACTAAACTCAAAACCAGCTTGGTGAAAGTTTAAATACACAAAGAGGGAAAGTGCCATCTACATTTAGAAAGTAAGTAAGTGACCTACTTCTACGAGCTGTTGTTAGTGTTAAAATGCAGCTATTTCCCAAAGCCTCTGAGCGCTGCCCTCCCTCCTCAGGCCAAGCAGCCTTGAAGCTCTGCCTGAGCAGGCGGCCGCAGGTTACCCCTGAAAAAAGCTGTTTTCATCCAAAACAGGACTTCAGAATCTTCAGGGGGAGGAGAGGAAGGGTTGGGGGGGAAGGAGGAAAAGAGGGAGTTGCGTTGAGAGGTGGGAGAAATCACAGTAAGCTATTTCTTTTTTTTCTTAAAAGTCCAGCAACGTTAAGCGTGTGAATATGTAGCTCTGGTATTAATGACTTATAACGAATGACTGAGAATAAATTGTCAAAGTTGATACTGGAAAACTAAATAGGAGCAACCAACGCAGATATAGCTGAGTAAATGGAAGATGTAAGAAATCGCAGAGAGAGTGGATTTAAAACATTTCCATCCCCTACAAACCCACCTCTAGAATTTTTTTTGAGACTTATACTACCAGCTGTTCCAAAAAAAAAAAAAAAAAATATATATATATAGAAGCAAGGTTGCAACAAATGTTATTTAAAAGGAGGGAAAAAAAAAAAAAAAGAAAAAAAAGAAAAAAGAAGGCTGAAAGCCTTAATGTCCAAAGGAGAGCAGGTCCGAGCTGGGTTTAATTCCTGTCTTCAGGGAGCAAGCTGCTGTCCTCCAAGAGCTTCACCACGTCGGATCTCCTGTAAAGCTTGGCCAGGTCGTAGGCGGTGGCCCCTCGCTTGTTCTGGTGGCCCACCCTGCACCCCGGGCGCTCCAGCAGAAACTCCACCACCCGCACATGCCCCTCCCGGGCCGCCAAGTGCAAGGGCAGGTTGCCCTCGTTATCCTCAATGTTAACATCAGCTTGAAACTCCACCAGAGTCTGCAAAGTGTCCAGAAAACCCTCTCTGGCTACATCATGAATTACAGCGAAACCGGTACTGTCTTTCAGATTGGGGTCTGCACCGTTAATTAGCAACCTCCTGGCAATTTCGGGGTTCCCGAGTTTCATTACCTATGAAAGAAAAAGAAGAGTTGAATTCCGCGGGGGGGGTTTGCTCCAGCACCGGCTTCAGATCCTCAATTCTTATCTCTGGGGTTTGTCACGGCTCAATTCTCCCTTAAAACAGACAGAAGAGCCCCACTATAAAACTAACGAGACACCAGAACATCTAGTTTTTATGCTTTTTTTTTTTTAACTAAACTCGGTGAAAATGTGAAAGATATTATCATTTCGGTGGTAACAGCTCTCTGTCTCAGAGAGATTAATGTCTGCAACAGGCGGTGTACAATGGGAACACAATAACATTATTTTTTTTTTTTTAACGCGGGTTATCTCAGTTTCTTAACATACAAAAATTAAGTGTGGTTCGGTTTTATTTGCCTAAGTATCGACACACCTTTGCATTACTGTTTAATCTCGTTAAACATCAAATATAGGGTCTCTGAGGAACAGATACTTTACAGTAAATGTAGGATGTGTTTTTATAAGCTTTCAGGTGTTTACATTGTCTGTGCATTATCATAAAACAAATATTTGGACTGTACCATAGTTCTGTCTGCTAAGAAAAATAAATGCTAGAAGAAATTTTTCTCCCCAATATTTGTGTTTCATTATGTCACCCAGAAAGGAGAAGTTAAATGGAATGTTTCAAAGTTCCTGAAGTTTTCTTCTAAAAACAGTATATTATATTATACTTTCATAATTACACCACTAGTAAACTGTGACTATATTCTGTTGTCTAAAAATTCCCTTTTTTTAAAAAAAAAAAAAAATTTGGTTGTTTTGACTTTACCTCTCAGGGAAAAAAAAAAAAAAATTTGGTTGTTTTGACTTTACCTCTCAGGGAAAAAAAAAAAAAAATTTGGTTGTTTTGACTTTACCTCTCAGGGAAAAAAAAAAAAAAATTTGGTTGTTTTGACTTTACCTCTCAGGGAAAAAAAAAAAAAAATTTGGTTGTTTTGACTTTACCTCTCAGGGAAAAAAAAAAAAAAATTTGGTTGTTTTGACTTTACCTCTCAGGGAAAAAAAAAAAAAAATTTGGTTGTTTTGACTTTACCTCTCAGGGAAAAAAAAAAAAAAATTTGGATTTTCTGACTGTACCTCTCAGGGAAAAAAAAAAAGCTTCTTAAATTTTCTCAGTTGCATCATAAAACTATCATAATTAGAATTTAAATCTCTCTTATGTGGGACTTAACTGCTTGCACCGATTTCCCCCCAAATTCCTAATTTTTTGTTTTCTCAAAGACTTTCAAAAAATGAACACAGTAATGTATAATCTTCAGCCTATAGGCAGCATTTTCCTGTGCTTGTAATTAGTCTCATGACAAACGCCAGATTCGAAAAAATACCTTTCTTATTTTCTTAGAAACGTCCACACATTGATTTGAAATATTAGTTTAAAAAATTTATCTGCATAAATGAGCTTTGCAGTGCATTAGATTTAGCATAATGTACGATTTCTACCAGGCATTTACTGAAAAACTCTCCTGGTGTGAAAACATGCATTAGGCTTTTTAAGAAAAAAAAAAAGCAAGCTGTAATAAATAGAATTGCTGCAGCGTTTAGATTGTAAAGCAGCCCAGTATATTCTAAAAAAGTGCAGATAAGAAAGGCTGGGATTCAGGGCAGGAGATTTCCCTGTGCCCCAAGGTTTCCAGCTCCGTATGTGCCACTTCTTTCACTTCTGACTGGAGATGGAAGCGATGTAAAAACAAACAAGAGCACTGCGATCTCTCTCTCTTCAGTAAAATCTGGACGTTTTGGTCCCTTTTTTTTTGAGGGCCCAGGCTGTATTATTTGTGAATTCAAAACGTTTATTTGGTTTAAGTGGGACTTCTCTGTGTTCAGGCTGGGGGAGTGAGGGCTTCAGTTCAAGATGCCAGGGGGGAGAAAAAAGCATATGAAAAGGTGATGCTCTTGGGAGTGGGCTACAACCTTACAGCAAACCCCCTTTATTTTGCAAAGTTTCACTCGGGGGGAGGGAGGCGAAGAAGGAGAAAGCATTAATTGAATTAGCCTGACGAAGAGCACAAGGGCAGGACATGTATCTGAGGCCTGCATAGGTACACTTGGTCAGGAGTAAAAAGCACAGAGCGAGGCAAGTTGTTTAATTAAACATAAATGCAAAGGAAAAATATAAATTCATTTGTATCAATACAGGGGCATTCTCTCTGTTTTAATTGAGAGGGAGATTATGGAGAGATTATCTCAGTTGTGGAGAGTGTAGTGACAGAGAAGCTCTTTCGAGCGTGGTCATGCACCCACAGCACATTTCGGGATGATACATATTGAAAATAAGTCAACAGATTCTCCTGTTTTGATTTTTGTTGTGGTTCATTAACTCAGTTATGATTAGGCAGCGATAAGAAGCATTGTTAGGACACGGATGCTTGTTTAATATAGCTGGATGCTATGTCATTGTGTAAAATATGCCTTAATTCAAGATACGGACAGTTAGCTGCTTTTAGGAAAAAAAAATAAATACATTACTGTGGGACAAATCGGTTTTCAGCCCTTGTCCCCAGGATAAACCAGCTAGCTAAATGTTTCCTGCTTTCTTAAAGAAGTTAGTGTGTCTAAGTTTTTGAATTTAATCCTTTCACTCTCTTAAAAGTTGCTGCAAGTGCCTGCGCTGCCATGCGATGCCCTATTTAGGTGCTAACAGGGCAGAGAGGAGCTCACAGATCTCCAGCTTCAGCGAAATTGTCAAAAAAGGGTCATTCCTGCTCTTTTAGCAAGAGGTGCTTATTTTCCAGCTCTAACATGCTGATGTTAAGCCAAAAAAAAAAAAAAAGCTGTAAATATCTCGAGCACATTTGCAAGCTCTAAGTTGTTTAAAAAACCCAATTTCAGAAATTATTATCATGCTTTCGGGGGAGGGGGAGAGAGCAGTTAACAAACGATTTTTCTAATGTGTGAAATTAAAAAGACCTATAGCTCCACTTCCACATTTCATTACTTATACCTTCAGCACAAATAACCACACTTTTTTTTGTTGTTGTTGTTGTTGTCCCCTCCGGATTTCTAAATCCCTTATTTCACTATTTGGTAGTTATTCTGGTCTTTATTTTTGCCATCATTATCTGATATTATTAAAAGCAAAATCTTTCATCAGCTCCAATAGTTAGCAGTTGGACGAGTTCCAACCCCTGCCTGCGCAGCCACACACTTAAAAATTAGGACATAGCACCCTATACGATGAGAAAGAAAATAGCTGGACCCCGTGCCCTGCCAGCCGATCAGAAAAAGCCCATTTTTAAGCCTTAATTATGAATGAAAATGCAAGTGGTTCGGCTGGAACCCCAACTCCTCGGGCTAACTCTTAATGTACATCGAAGGTCCTCGGTCCCGAGCAACATGCTTCCCACTGAGAAAGGTCATTCCTCACAAACAGCCTCTAAAGGAAAAGCACCGTCCCCAGCAGACCCCGGAGCCGAGAGAAGCCACGATTTAAAAACATATTGCGGGGGGGGGGG
>NW_015090812.1:5357777-5359092 GCF_001431845.1 Calidris pugnax
GGGCGGGAGGGAGGGGGGGGAGAGGGAGAGAGAGGGAAAGAGAAAATAAAGAAAAAGAAAAAGAGAGAAATCCTAAGCTTCAGAAAACAGCACATTTGTGTTTACAGACCTGCTCTGAAATCCTGCTCACCTAAGCTGATTTCTTTCCATCCCAGCTCTCTCGTTCCTCGCCTCGTCCCCACGAAGTTAACAAAATATTAGCAAACTCGCAGCCCGTTTGACATTGAGGGTGATCCCCGATTGAAAGAATGGTTTTGACCAGTTTTATTTCAAGTACGTCATTTTAGGGAGTTGGAGCCACTAAAGTTATAAAATATGGCATCCAACGAGTTTGAAAAACCACTCGAATTTCATCCACCAGCCTGTTTCAAAACGTTGTCTTTTTTGGAAACCCCGGGTCACGTAGGTACCAGTGATGAAAATATTTTCTCCCTCTCTGGATACCAACCTGCAGCGCAGTCCTCCCAAATCCATTTTGTGCATTGACGTTTACATTCTTTTGCAACAAATTAGTAAGTTGCACTAGGTCCCCCTTGGCAGCCGCGGACGCCAGCTCGTTCCCAGAAGGCTCGGCCATTCTTTAGGGTGACTGACGATCGGAAAAAAGATGAGATTTTTTTTTTTTTTTTTTTTTTTAACCAGGCATGGCATCGGAGACTGACAGAAGGATTGGGATGGTTAATCTTCTGGAGTAGACCTTGTAGTAAATACTCGTAAAAAACCTCCTTGCCAAGAGCCCGCCCCTAACTCACACGTGATTATTCAGCAAAACTGCAGCTCCACTTGAAAGAAGATTTCTTTGCTTCCACATATAGAGTAACTCCTATTAAAGACTTTTGGCCACTTTCGGGGAGGGGGGGACACACACACAGGTTAATAGCTACGCGATATATCGTATATGTTATAGGTAACGTATATACACGTACAGCGGAGACTCACTCAGACCTGAGATCTCGGAAGGAGAAGACAACCCACCCTGTTCACAGTCGGGATCTGAGACTTTAGCAGCAACAGCTGGGAGGAAAAGTCTTCCGTAGCAGTGTGCGTCCGCTCCCGCTCGGGATCCCCCCTTGCATCCCACGCCGCCGCCTCTAGTCCGGGCCGAGCAGGGACGAGAAGGACGATCCGCGCCCGCGGAGGGCCCGGCGCGGCTGCGGCGGCTGCTCGCCCGCCCGGCTGGCTCCCTCGGTGCTCTCGCTTCCCGCAGCAGCAGCAGCAGCTTCACTCCCGCCGTCCCGCGTAGCCTCCGCGGGTGCGATCCCGGCCGGCGGCCGCCCCCGCCGGCGGCAGCGGCTCCGGAGCATCCAGGAGGGCG
>NW_015090812.1:5359891-5360501 GCF_001431845.1 Calidris pugnax
GGGAGCGGACCCGCACCCGGTGCCGCCGCCCCGGCACGACCCCCCGCGGGGCTGGGTGGGCTGCGAGGCGGGCTCCCCTCCCCGAGGACAAGGTCAAGGATGAAGGGTCAATGTCGAGGTGTCTTAACGGCGGAAGGCGGCGGGGCCGCGGCAGCACCCCCTCGGCTTTCCGCCCTCCCGGCGCCCCGGATTGATTTGAAAGTGCCATTTTGCGGGGGAAGCGCGTCCTGGCACCGGGACGCCGTGCGGGGCTTCGCCGGTCCTGCGGAGGTGACGGTGGTGCGGGACGGAGATTTCCCTGCCTATAAAGAGCGTTTCGTGTCTTAAAACTGCTTTAACGGCCGGGTTGGTTTAAGTTTCAGCCCCCCCCCCCCCCCCGGGGGTGGCCGAGCTGTGCCCAAGTGACCCCTCGGAGAGGTAAGGCGCACTGTCACGGCCCCCCGGTAAACCGGCGCGGTGACCCCCCCGGTGGCGGAGCCGATCCGCTCGCCCCTCTCTCTCCTCCTGCGCGGCCGCGACGAGAAACCCGATTTGAATGTAAACAGGGCGTGAGGCGGCGCGGGGAGGCGCGTTATAGCGGGGGGAACCCGGGCTGGCAGTAACACCGGTT
>NW_015090812.1:5360625-5453125 GCF_001431845.1 Calidris pugnax
AGGGGGGAAGAAAAAAGCGCGCATTTTTAAGGGCCTCATTATGATAATTCTCGGCCAGAAGCAATAGGGCTAACAGTTTTATAAACAAAAAATAGGAACGGTGGTTTCCCTCGAAGTTAACTCTGGAAATGGACGTATAGAAACAACGTTCAAATACAGTTGTTTTTATTTATATTATTATATTTATTTATATTATTTTTATTATTACAGTTGGTTTTTTTGTATTATGTGCAAAACTTCGAACATCCAGCCTGGCGGTTTATAAATTTCGTGCCTAAAATCCCCAGGCTTTGGTTGTGTTGCCTGTTGCAAACTTGCTGCAGAATTACACCTGCAAGTTTTACAACAGCAAGACATTTTTTTTTTTTTTTGTGGCTTTACAGTTCAGAATAAGGCCCCCACCTTCTGCTAATCACGCCGTATAACGATAATAATTAAGTCCAGCGCAGCCGGGGTGCTGCAGGCCTGCTGCAAATAAAGCTGCCCGGCCAGAAAATGCCATCAAGCCTCCTTCACCGCGCGGGTCCGGCAAAAATCTTTGCAGAAATCAGTACGTTAATCCTAATCTCTCAAGGATAATAAAAATATTTATCCTAAATCAGAAAAAGTCGCCCCAATCGACTCCAAAATCATCAGACAAAACACCTTCTGGAGGGAGATATTATCGCCGGGTGTCGCAAGGAGTGAAATAAGCCGATGTCATCCCGGCTCCCTAAATTGTCTGTCCCTGGTTGGAGGGAGAAAAAAGCCACCTGGAGCGGCGGGGAGCAAGGGGTTGTGAGAAGGAGAATAGAAACTTTCGCTGTGACTTGACCGTGAACTTCCTGCGACGCGGGGCACGTGCAGCTTTTCACCTTTTTCTTCACGTTCTGGATCAAATCCTTCCTGTTTTGATCTAATATAGATATCATTATTTGACATATGACTGTAATAGACGTGAACGCCGTTGTAACTAATCTTGACAACGTACCTATAGCTTCGATTCGTGCCAGGAATTAATTGGCTTTAATCCAATTACTAAAACTTGCTTCTCAGCCTTTATTACACTTACTCTCTAGTAACGTGTGGGTGGATTTGTTTGTAATTTAGCATAGGCCGTCCCTGGCACTGCACCATCCCTCGTACCTAACACAGAACTGTCTGTAACATCAAACTGGGGAGAAAAAAAAAAAAAAAAAGGGCAGGTGTGAGGGCAATTACTTTATCATCTCTCGGCTCGGTGGCGGGGAGCTCGAATTGTTAAGCCAACAAGTCAGCGGGCAATAAAAACCTCTTGGCAAGCCCTGCCAACATAAACCAGAGCGGGAACACGATAAAATATAATATTAAACTTCTCTGACACCCTGGCTTTGCATCGCAAGTGGCCTCAGCCCGCCTGGGGACCCTGCACGGCCCCGCCGCCGCCAGACACCCGCCCCCGGCGCTGCCCGGCAGCAAACAGGCTCTCAACTATTCCCAGGGGAAATTTTTCTCGGGAACCCCGACTCTCCTGAAGGTACAGTTCAGCTTTTCATACGTCTCTGCCTCTCCCTTCGGACAGAGCCCCGGGACCGCGGTGGGCTGTCAGGTTGTGCCCCCCTCCCCGCAGCAGGGAGCTCGCCGAGTCCGAAAAACTCGGGTAAAACCCTCGCGGACGGAAGAGAAAAAAAAACACAAACCAACAAAAAGCCAATAAAGAACTGTGTTTCCTAAAAAAGGCAAAATAACTTGATTCAAAGATACCATCGTGTAGCTTTATTAGCTGATAGGAAAGGTGCTTGATGTGTGTGTGACCTTAGGTAGCTCCGACACCCACACAAAAGAGCTGAAGTAATTAGCAAATTGATGTCCGAATGCATGTGTGTTCAACGCCAGTGCTCAGAGGGTAGGTGTACGGCACCAGGTTGCAGGAGGAAGACTTAAAGCGCATTAATTACAGCTAGATTTGCATTACTTAAAAAACAAAACAAAACAACAAAAAACCCACAGAGATTTATTTGTGGTATATAATGCAATTGCATCTTACAGTGCTGGAGTGAGGGCCGCTCTGCAGATCACGCTCTGGTGGCTCAGAAACCTGCGGAAAAACGCGTTTCCTCCTTTTGAGAGAAGTATGAAGATGGGGAAAACCACTGCTTTACCAAGCCCCCCCCAGCCCCCCTCACTCTCCCCCCGGTGCCCCGGGGGGCTCGGCCAGCCCGGAGTTACCGGCTGCCGGAGCAGACGCCAACGGCGCTGGGGACGGAGCCGCTGCTGTCCCCGATGCCACCGCCACCCAGCTCATCCTCCCGCCCGGGGGCGCGGATGGAAGCCCCGCTCCCGCCGGAGCCCGCAGCAGCCCCTTGTTTCCCCGCACCGGAACGGCGGGCCCGCTGCAGCCGGGGCCCCGCCGGCCCTTTAGGCCGCAGCCGCCGGCGGGGAGCCCAGCCGGGCCCGGGGAGCCGGGGCGGGAGGGGGGATCATCCCGAGGGGGGATCATCCCGCGGGGGGCAGCGGTGCCCCAGGCCGAACCGAGCCGCCCCGCCCGCTCGGAGGCCGGGCCGCGGCCGTTCCACACCCCGCTTCCCCAGCCCCGGGAGGTTGAGGCGGGTCCGTTCCCTCAGGAAAGGCCTACGCGCGGGGGACGGAAGAGAAAAAAAAAAACCAAACCAACAAAAAGCCAATAAAGAACTGTGTTTCCTAAAAAAGGCAAAATAACTTGATTCAAAGATACCATCGTGTAGCTTTATTAGCTGATAGGAAAGGTGCTTGATGTGTGTGTGACCTTAGGTAGCTCCGACACCCACACAAAAGAGCTGAAGTAATTAGCAAATTGATGTCCGAATGCATGTGTGTTCAACGCCAGTGCTCAGAGGGTAGGTGTACGGCACCAGGTTGCAGGAGGAAGACTTAAAGCGCATTAATTACAGCTAGATTTGCATTACTTAAAAAACAAAACAAAACAACAAAAAACCCACAGAGATTTATTTGTGGTATATAATGCAATTGCATCTTACAGTGCTGGAGTGAGGGCCGCTCTGCAGATCACGCTCTGGTGGCTCAGAAACCTGCGGAAAAACGCGTTTCCTCCTTTTGAGAGAAGTATGAAGATGGGGAAAACCACTGCTTTACCAAGCCCCCCCCAGCCCCCCTCACTCTCCCCCCGGTGCCCCGGGGGGCTCGGCCAGCACGGAGTTACCGGCTGCCGGAGCAGACGCCAACGGCGCTGGGGACGGAGCCGCTGCTGTCCCCGATGCCACCGCCACCCAGCTCATCCTCCCGCCCGGGGGCGCGGATGGAAGCCCCGCTCCCGCCGGAGCCCGCAGCAGCCCCTTGTTTCCCCGCACCGGAACGGCGGGCCCGCTCCACACCCCGCTTCCCCAGCCCCGGGAGGTTGAGGCGGGTCCGTTCCCTCAGGAAAGGCCTACGCGCGGGCCGCCGCTCAGCCCGGACCGGCGGGCACCTTCTGCCGGGCGGCGGAGTGGGGCTCCCGGCGCACCCCCTTTTTCCTTTCCCTTCCCTTAGCTGCCGGTGCTGGGGCCGCGGTCACGGTCACGGCGGGGCGGCCTCACTCTCTCCCCCCCCCCCTCCCCCGGCTTCGCCTGACAGGAGGGTGGTCACGTGCCGGCCGCAAAGCGCCTCTTTGCGACCTCAATGACAGGCAAAATGTGCGACAGGCGCTGTGGAGGCAGGGAGGGAGCGGCGCTGCCTCCTCCTCCTCCTCCGCCTCCCCGGGCCAGCAGCTGAGGCAGCTCTGCCCGCTCCCGGCCCCGGCCCGCTTCCCGGCCCCCTGCCCGCCTCTCTCCTTTCCCTCCTCGGCCCCGCCGCCGCGCCCCGGCCGCCGCCGAGCTGCCAGGAGGGGCAGCCCTCCTCCCCCCGGGAGGCGTCCGCGGGAGCCTGAGAGGAACCCGGCGCCTCGATGAGCTCCTAAGCTCTCCCCAACCCTGCCCCGTCCTCGCCGGCAGCAGCTCCAGGTGCGCGGGGTCAGAGCGGAGCCGGGGACGCAGCTGGCTGCAATGGCGTCCAACATGGACCGAGAAATGATATTGGCTGATTTCCAGGTAAATTTCAAGCCGCCGCCGCCGCCACACAACCGTGGCCTCTCTCGCTGCTTTTCTCTTTCTCCTCGTTGCTGTGCTGCTCGTTCTTTGTGGGAAGGTCCAGGGCGGTGGGTGTGAAGCCCACCCTCCACAGCCTTCCCTCTTTCTTTCTTTCTTTCTTTTTCTTTCTTTTTCTTATTTTTTTTGGTCAGAAACAGGAAAACGTGTGCCCTCTTCTCTCAAGGTGCGTGAACAGAATGTCTTCTTTAACTTAGAGAGTTTCAGTTTTTAATAAAAAGCTTTTTTTTTTTCATCCTCTTTGCTTGTTCCAACCCTCTACACCCACCCAGGCCCTGGGACAGCTGGGTGCCAGCTCACTAGGAGGAGGCAAGTGCCAGGGAGGATACAAAACTCATCTCTCCTCATGATTTGTCACGGTGTTTGTAATGAATCACTTGCTGGTACTACAGATTAACGCTGAACAGAGGTATTTCCATTATAATATCAACACTAACTTCATGGTTGCCTCAGCCTATGACTGTTGTAATGACGGTAGAACTCTTCGCGCCCTGTTCCAAACAACAACATGTTTGTGTAGAAAGGAAGAATATGTCCTTAAAAGTTGTTTGTTACCTTCCCTCCTCCCTGCAAAAGGGCTATAACTTAACTTCAAACTTTGAAATCTTGTTCCCAGAATAAAGCTTTCTCTAAATAAAAGCAACGTGTTCAGGAGCCTGGTTAATCTTTCCTGTATATTGCTTCTTAATGTTGCTTGTTTTTATATTGTTTTTCTAAGAGCAAGTAAATAAGTAGAAGATACCTGCATTTGAAATAGTGGAAAGAGCCAAAAGCAGCTTGGAAGGGTATTGGATTATATTTGAATGAATCTTTTTAGTGTTTGCTTTTTGATCAATTTTTTTTTTTTTTAAGCTTTGTCCATTTTTCAGTGGCTGTTCTTACATGGATAGGCTCCTGGAGGTCCTTGGAATTGAGTTGTAAAACTGCTGTCTATATGTTCAAACTTCTTTAAAGACTGTTTCTCAGCTGTTAGCAGTGAAACTATTTCATTTAGTTAAAAGAAAAAAGTAATCCCTTTGCTCTGTATGTGTGTTTAACATGAATATTTCTTTGGAATTACAGGTAGGGTGACTGTAGTGTACGTTATGTAATTCCTCCTTTGCACAAGGTATCCAGTATCTCACTGACGTAACACGTGGAGTTCCCAACTGATAACAGGGAAGTCTTTTCCCATTCTGTACCCGAGTGTCTTACACCCATATTTATTAAAATGTTTAACAAATGTTTCTGTAACGAACCTTTATTTTGTTGTGCTTGGAGATACCTTTGTGTGTGTAAGGAGTGACATCTTAATTTTAAGGCTGGAGTTATAGAGAGGAGTTCTACCAGTAAGAATACACTGTGTAAAAGGAAACTGGGACCCCAATTCTGCACTCATACTGGTGGGAGATGGACTGTTACGGAATCCTACAGTCTTAGCTGAAACAGGTTTACATTCAGGAATCCCAGATGATGATGAAGTTAGTGACTGGTGAATGTAAGATTTATTATTGTTAATAGAGTTTTCAGTCTGTGTCCACTTTCCAGGTTTTTAGGGTCAGTGCTGTTTTGCAGTTCTCCAGTATTGTTTTTCTTGTGTTTTGAAACCAATTAATAAAGGTATAAAAGCAACTGCAGTGTTTGGTACCCTGAAGACAAGTTAAGTATTACTGCAAACTTGCAGATGGGTGGTGGAGTCATAGAAGCCAGTTGTGGATCAAGGATGACCCCTGGTCTGAACCTAGGAAATATTTTATCATGTAACAATGTTTATTTGAAAAAAAACCTAAATATTTTCCTCTTGTATTTCAGCTGTTTCATTTTTCTGTTTCATCCATTTTTTTATATGCTGTTAAAGCTTCAGATTAGCAAAGGAAAATGTCAGTCATTATTAGGCCTCATATCTTTAGGCTGTTACAAAACGGTAAAGGATTTGGGTTATTTTAAATACTTGATGGAATTTACAACTCATTCACTAAGAGTTTAAAATGGAAGATAAAACACTATGTGCAAAGTAATTCTGTGTGATTTTCCCTTCCATATTTTCTGTACCTTTTAATTAATAAATATATGCCATCTTCTATATTTGTGTGAGGTATCTTGTTGAAGAATGTTTTATGCACTGGAAATTTTAAAAGAAATTCTTTGTAGTTTTGTTCAGTTGATCTTTGCTGAATTAAATTAGGAGGGAAACATCCATCGTCGTTTCACACTCGCCTTTCCCAAATTACTTTTAAGAGGGATAGAGCAGTCGTCTTTGGACTTTTAAAACTTGAAAGGGTTTTCTCTCCTCATAGGAAATTTCTTAAGTGAAGTCATGATTATACTGATACTTAGTGCTTTTGTGAAGCTTTCATGGATTTATTTGTATCTTTCAAAGCCAGTAGGGATTCTGCCATTGATTTCAACTAGAGCTGGGTCTCATATTGCATTTGGTTTTTCCTTTTAGCTCTGATTGCTGTAACAGGTTACTTCTGCGTTCTGAGGTACTAAAGAGAAATACTTTAAAAAATATTTTGTATGTATACATACAAACATTGAATACGTTTATAAAATATTTTAACTATGGAGTAAACCACAGTAAGTGATTACCAAAATATTTTTTTCTTAATGTCTCAAAACAATTGAAGCCTGTTCTGTGTGGTTTATAATGATTTTCTTTCCCTCTCCTTTTTTTAATGAGGTTACTGTATGCTACCGAGGGAGTACAAAGTACGTATTCATGCATCTGGGCTGTATAAGCAACCTGTCTAACTTTTCCTTCTTAGGTCCTCACTTAGGAAAGATTATGCAGAAGCTTAGCTTTATACATGAGTAGTCTGATTGTTTTCAGTGGAAGCAGCTAAAGTGGTGGAGTTAAGCGCACAAACAAGTTTTAGCTGTTTTACTAAATGCAATTCAGAATTTCTCCACAAAGTGTCATTGGCATATAGGAAAAACTCCGTAGAAAAAAACCCCAACATCTTGTGTTTGTAGCATAAATTCTTTAAAAAGGTAACTGCATGTGAATTGGTAAAAGTGTGATGCTGCAACATACCTCATGTACTGGGGGAAATAAGGGCATATAATTTCTACCCATTTTTGTTAATAACTCTGTTGTTCTTTTGTTGTGTTTAACTGCAAAACGTTCTTCCATCTCCAGTGGGATACCCAGGTAGTCACATGATACAAATATATTAATGATTGTGATATATATTCAGTTTGGGGCTTGAAGAGAGTTGCTCTCACAGTGTATTGATCCACTTTTCATTATAAAGAAAATAGATTTTTTTTTTTTCTTTTTAAATTGCAAACTTTAGTTGTGCTGAACTTATTTAAATTGGCATAGTTAAACTGTTCAGGAATGAAAAACAATCTTTGAGTATTGGCAGGAGTGTCAGACGTCGACATTTTTGTACGCTGGCACCTTTACTTTTGTTTTTACAGCTTCACTTAGGGTGGTGACTAGAATTAACAAGAACATCTTTTTGTCGTTATGTCCACCTGTAGGATGGCTTCATTCATGCTACGTGATCAACCTCACAACAATTCTAAATGTAGAGGGGCCTAAGGGTTGGAGTATTGTGGGAGTTACCAGCCCCTGGGGGCCGTATATTAAAAGAATATCTGGCACATGGAGCTTCAGAAGGAAATTTTTCACAGAACTCTCACTTTTCATTGACTAAATAAATAAATAGCTGGAGATTTAGTCTGGGTGGGAAGACTTCGGAGTGGAATGGCACAACTCAAAACACAGTTATGTGAGGTTTTTTTTTCCTTTTAACTTTTTTTTTTTAAATGAGTGGTAGACTGTTTTGGTATGATTCACACACATGTATGTAAAAGTATCTTTTTTTCAAGCTTCACCTTTGTGTCAATCTTTTTCATAAAACCAGAGGTTTGTGGGAGGAGGAAGGGGGAATTGGGAAGGAAGAACCTCATTGCCATCAGTTACAGAAAAGGTGAGAAAGCATGCTAGATAATCATGTTTTCAGTTATAGAATTGACCACGACATTGATACATCAGCTTATTATTTCTTTTTCTTTTTTTTTTTTTTCACTAAAACTCAAATTACTTGTTTCCTTCTGGAATGGCTAAAATTAAATAAACACAGTGCTGTTAAGTATCTGTTTCCAGAGGTCCCTTCCAACCCCATATGATTCTGTGATCTGATGAGATGTATTTTAAAACATCTTTAAAAAAGTGTGGGGTTTTTTTTTTTTTGTGATTATGAAAAATATCTGTCTCTTTCAGCCCTGTACAAGATTATCTCTGTTATGCACACTGCTTTCACTGAGAGTCTATGTGCAGAATTTACAAGTGGATTAATTTTTTGGGGGGGGAGAGGGGTACTAAGGGAGCTTTGCTTTCTTCTGTGTGTGTCGGCATGATGGCTCGGGTTTTCTGTCACTTCTAAGTTATTGCCAGTATGAAAACTTGATAGGTGAAAGAGGTAGGGCAGGTACAGGAACAGCTTTGAGTCATGATGCTTGCCCTGGACTGTGGCTTATGCTGGGGGCTGGAAAGAGTCTTTCAACCATTTTCTGTAAGAGTAAACCATCCACTAAAGGGTTTTGAACAAATAAGCAAAGTTGATATCTTTAGCATTGATTTCTGAAAGAGATTGTGTTGTTTTGTCGTCAAAGGCATTGGAGCAGAAAGGGCTGTTCTTCATTTCTCAGCAGACTTTCTGTGAATTGTTTGGCAACTCATTTGGAAAAAGGTCCTCAGCAAAAGATAGGTGCTGAAGAAACTTCCAAAGTTTAAATCTTTGGAAAGTGCTCTCCAAGGTATGTTTAAAGCTCTCAGAAGCCTACATTTTCATCAGAAGGTCACCTTAGGTGCCTAAATGTCTGGTTTTATATGTGTTAGATCTGTCTGAGCTTAAAGCCTCAGTCTTGCTCAGACAAAACCATTTTTTTGTGTGGTCTCTCCGTAGGATATAATGCAGTGGGTGCTCCCAGAGCGTGCCAGCTGGACTGAGCCCTGCAGCTCTCTCCACAGTAGTTGGAAGGAAATCCAGTGCTCTATAGGTGAGAAGTTAGGGCTTGGGAGAGACAGGTTTGTTTCTTCACCCCCTCATACAGGGTATCTTTAGGTAGAAGCTGACTCTGCTAAGATTCTGTGAGGCCCCAAGATGCTCAGCACTGCTTCTCCTGCCCTTTTATGTGGATATAGTTTACTGTATCCTTAGCTATGTTTTGAGGTAGTTAGCAGGACTGTTTCCCAGTGTGATAAAAGAGGACCTTACTATACCATAGGATGTTGAAGTTCATACCTATGAGGCCTCTTAATTTACATTTTGATTAGAATTCCATTTAATCCTTGTTGCGTTTTATCACATCTTATAATTTTGTGCGTTGCACAGTCAGTAACAGCACTGGAACTGGTAGTTGGACCTCTTGGTTTGCAACACAATTGGTTTTGTTTGCTGTAAATGGCCTTGGGGGCAAGAGACATGATAAAAGCATACTGCATGCTTAGTGTGTTTTAGTTTGGTTATTTGATTGTCATTGTCTGCTACCAAGACCATTGCTTATTTTATTTTGTTCTTTGTGTGTTTCTGAAGAATCAACAGTTTGATTTCTTTAGAAACTTTTAGTCTCGTCTGTAATCCCAAAGCTCACGTTCGTTAGAACAAAGCTAGTTTGATTTACTAGTACCTTCCTGGTCTTTAAACTGGAGGTGTATTCCAGTGTCACAAATAAGAAACTGGAGTAAGAGTGGTGTCCGTTCGGCAACCTGATAACTTGGATATTTCCACTGAGAGCTCTTCAAAGAAAAGCCAGCTAATTTCTCCTCTATAACTAACTAGAAATACTATCTGACATTTATAGATGAGAAACAGGATATTATGATTTGTGTGTATTACGGCCCTGCTGTAGGAACCTAAATAATTTACCACTGGAGCAGGGATTCATCGTCAGAAAGAGTTTTATGCTGTTCTTTTCATTCAGTTACCTTGAAAAGACTCTTTGCATCGTAGTAATCATGTCACCATTTCCATCAGCCCATTCATGTAGGTATTTGGGTTAGTAGGTCACTGAAACAGATTGAGAGGTGGTAGCTGTCGGATCCTTTTTCAAATGCCATGACAACTAATACTAATTATAATATAGAAATTATTAATTATATGTACTCCCAGAGGCTAGGAATGTGCTTTCATTGAAAAGTAATGTGAAAGTTATTTGGCACATTGGAAATAAAATGTGGCTAATATTTCTTGGTAAGCAAAGATCAGTTACAGTAAACACACTTACTGAGTTCGTATTTCTGTGTGGAAGGAGAGGATGAGGATTTGAGTGAGTTGCTACATGTCTGAAGGGATCCTGAGAGGCTCCCATCTTGAGAGTATTGCATTGGTGCTGGAAAGTTTGAAAGGGTAGAATTTCCCCCTCTATTAAGCAGTTCTCCTGGTTCAGTTACCATTGCAAGCCTAGTTTTCATGCATTTCCCCACTAGAAGCAAGAGTTAATGGCTTATTAAAGGCATATATCTGGTATGATTTCATATTTTTCTAGTCAGTGGATAAATCTGTGCGTTTGTGGGGCAGCCATTAGATAAGTCCTTTCTTTTAACTATTGTAAGAACTCAAAAGCCTGGGGAAGTACCTAACATTTTACTTGTCCCTCATCATTTGGATGAAAGGAAGTGACTTACCAGAGTTTACTGGCTGGACTGATACCTACTAATTACGCCCATTTTTTAGAGTTGACTGGAGAATGTGCAATTGCAAAAACAAACTGCTCAAAGAGGAAGCCAAAGCCCTAATGTATGCATTACGTGTTGTTTGGTCTATCAAAGTAGTCATCTGCTGGTCCTCTATGTTTAACTGGTTGAGCAGGTCTTTGTTCTGCAGGAGTAGTTATGCTTTCAAAAGATAATTCATTAAAGCTGAAGTTCTTAAGAGATGTTCTGAAACTAGACCAGAGTACGTTAGCCCTTGAGTTATTTTATAGAGGTTTCATATGTTACCTATTGCAGGAAACAATTTGTAAAGACAAGAACTCTGAAACTGAGTCACTTCTATTTTTTTCTTTTTTTTTTTCTTTCTTAAAGGTCAGGTTGTTATTGTGAGCAAATATCAAAGGTGCAATATCAGCTCAGATTGAAGACCCAGCTGGCCTAATGTCTCATCTGTAGCAGTGACTGGTCCTTAGGAAAGAGTGGAAAGAAACAGAATTTGAATGGATTTGCCTCATCCTAATTTCTGGAAGTCAGCACTTTAAGAGCTTGATAATGCTTTTTTTTTTATAAGTCTTTGGAAAAAAAACTGAGTCAGCTTGTGTTAGTCTTGCATTCTTCAGAGACATCTGAGTGGTTTTGTGATGCGTGAGTGTGCTCTATAGAAGCTGTGTTCACTTTTCCTCAGTATGTCATATATATTAATGTGTAAACTATTTTTTTTTTATACATACTTTTATTGGAATTTCCGCTATTGCTTATGATACAGAAGTAAAATTTTTCTGAACTGTGGAAATCTTAACCCTTCCTGGTTAGCACCCTAATAAAATTCACCAAAAAGCTAATGGCAGCACTGTGGGAATGTGAGGTTAATTTAACCTTTAAGACTGATTTAAAGAGCAGTCTGTGTTTAAAAAAAAAAACCCAACAAAAAAACCCCAGACGAAAACAAACACCCAACAAACACCCCCCCAAACAAACAAACAAAGAAAAAATGCCTCAACCCCAAAAAACCCAAACAAACAAACAAAAATTTCCTATTTCAGTTCCTTTAAAATTTTGGGAACTATCATCTATTCCTGCTGACTTGTTCTTTATGTCTCTGCTGACACTTTAGGATGAGAGAGTTCTCTGTAAAGAGCAGCTTTGTTATAGGATGGTCCCTAAGTTCCTCTGTAGTGAATATGAGCACACAAAATTCATTTAGCTTTTATGATATGCCCTTACCTTATATGAATACTTCTTTAGCATTTTCTTCCTTTGGTCCCACTGACCCTCTGGCAGGCTTCCTTGTCCTGATGCTTTTAAGAGCTTATATAATTTTCATGTCTTTAGAGAAATGGTGGTGTGTTGTTTTGTTTTTCTTTTTCCAGTCCTTGTTGACCTGCATTATGGTATGACTTATGCTGTGCTGTGATTTGAGTGTTCTTCACTCAAAAGAAGAATCTTCAGATTCTTCTGTTTCCCCATTTTGGATACAATTTCCAGGTTTTGAAGAGTATGTTCCTTCCTTGTGATCCTATTCTTTATCAAAAAAATACCAGTGGCTGTGGAACGTTGAGTAAAATATTTTTTGTATGGGTTAGTACTTGTCCTTTGTGTGTTTATTTACAAAGTGGCTTTTACTTATTCTTTAGTTGTTTTTAGGGTTCTACTGCTCTCGGGATAATGAGGAGAAAGGAGATGACTGCAATTATCCAATAAGGAAAAGTGTCAGACACCTGCAGTTCTTTTCTATTTTCCATCAGTTTTTCTACTTATGTGATAAATGTGTAAGATACTGTAAGACCAAAATGACTATGATTCAGGAAATCTTGAGGTTTTTGCCTTCACTGAGATACTTTAATAAAAGTATTAAAAAAAAGCACAGAAACTTTGGGATAATCCTAACTAAAGCTTTTTGTAGTTGTTGGCTAAAGGCTGTCTTCAGTCCTCAGGAAAGACAAATGGTTTTGGTAGTCCAGAGTGCTAATTAATGGGTACTGACTTTTGTTTTGGTTTGGTTTTTAATTCAGTTTGAGCACTGCTCTTTGTATGTAGTGCATGTGGCTTAAACGCTAGAGTGGTAGCATGGGGCTTGGGAAACTAGAGTTCATGTCTTGGCTCAGCTCATGGGCTTCCTAGGGATGTGTCTTCATGGTATTCTGGAAACCGAATTTGCTCCAGAGTCTTGAGAGTGTTCAAAGTCTGCTGGAAACCATTTGAAAGTGGTTAGTGTGGTGCCAAGTTAGCTAGTTCTGCTAAGAAGTGGTTAGAGCTTCATGCTACCAGTTTAGACTTTGTACCCTGCTGGCTTTGTTCAGAAGGCTTGCAGTCATCTCAGAGCATGGGCAAAGTTCACTCTTGTCTGCTTGGTAACTAACAGGTAGAAATGTTTTCTGTGACCTTCAGAAATAATTTTTTTTTTTCTCTGTTGTTTTAACCCCCCCCTATTCCTCCTGTAGAAAGGGACTAAGGCTCCTTACTTTACATTTTGCTTAAGGTGGTGCTCAAATAGTAGAATGTTGAAGTTTGCAAATAGTTGGGGGTGGGATTTGAAACACATTGGGCAAACCTTTAGGCTGGCATATCTCAATTTCTGATATTGGTAAGTGTGTTAGCTTGTTTGTTAGGCAAACAGCTGGTGAATCTGCTTAATTTTTACCATATGGTCTCCCGAGTTATGTAAAAACAGAGAGGCATTCTTATCTCTTCATTTAGATGCTCGCAGTAGGTGACCTTTCAGTTTGCATCTTGGTCGATATGCCTGGATGTGTTTTTTTTAAATGTTTGTCTGAAACAGAAAGAAGTAAAAGTTAGTTTAATAACCACGGATGACTCATAATAAGAACAGTCTTACTGCATCCGTAAGGTTGTTGCAAGGTTAGAATAATAGGGGATGCCATGGAGGGGCGCCGATGTGGCTGGTGTTGCAGTCCGTGGAGGTGATCCTGAGGCTGGTGGGACTCTGGGATGAGAAGAACCAAGGTACCAAAAGGTCTGAATTGTGAGTGTCTGAATGTGCTGAGTCTCTTGATAGCCCAGAGGGGAGTTACTTATGCATCCTAAATCTGGTATTTCAGTACTAAAGCCTTTACTTGCTTGGCTGAGCATATTGGTTAGTTAAACCAAAGTTATTACCTGGTTTTGGGGAACAAGTACTATGTTTTGTTTCAGTTGCTTTGAAGTAATTGTCATTGCAACAGTGTATGTGTGAATTTTCAAGAAAATTTTCTCACTTACTAATATGTCGTAGGTGAATTAGTGTCCTAAAGTTTTCTGCGTTTGAGTAGACTTCGAGCAGATACAATGTGGAGCTGCCCTTGGCTGTTTTATAGACTTTTAATTATTGTCTTTGATTACTGAGCCTTTCTCCTCATGAGGGATAGGAAGAGGAAGCGAGGTACTAAGTTTCCCTGTAGAAGCAGGAAACTCAGGATTGGGTTGTTTAAAAATCCTACATCCAGAAACCTGATTTCTCTTAGGAGTGCTTCGGAAGGGAATCGTGGATTCTTCTAGTAGAAGTTGTAGCAAACTGTGGAACTGTTTGTGGAACGGTGATAGTGTGCCGAGAGACTGAGGGAAGCCGTTCTTCACCTCTGCTTGGTGCTGCTGAGACCAGTACTATGTCCTGTATTGATCCCTCCGTTCACCAAGCAGAACAAGTCCAGTGGAGGGCTGCCTTGTTGGGGCAGAGGCTGGATCATGTTCCGTGAAAGATAAGGTTGAGGGAGCTGGTTTTGTGGAGCCTGGAAGAGAAGGTTAAGAGGAGATCTCGTTGCTGGGTCAAGTATGCAGTGGGTGGTAACACTGAGAACACGAGAAACCAAATTTCTTTTGGAGTTGCAGAGTCCAAGGATGGAAAGCAGGTGGATACAGGTTACAGCAAGGGGAATTATAATTAAATAATGATTTTCTTTTTTTTTTTCCCCCCAGTGAAGGTGGTGAAACATTGGAACAAGCTGCCCAGAGAGGCTGTAGACTCTCAGTCTTTGGAGATATGTAAAACCTGACAGGAAGCTGAAGTGTGTCTGTGAGTGGATCTGTTTGGTTGCAATTGAAGAGCTGGATAAAACAGCAAACTGAATTTGGTTTTATTGGAGGCTAAGCGTGCAAGGAGATAAGCAATATCCTTTGCTGTATCTCAAATGCTATTAAGAACAGCGCTGAGTCTTTTTTTTTTTTTCTCATTTTTAAGTAGTTGTGCTGGAGAATTCAGCCACCTTTCTGAGCAGGTTAGTGGCCTGTACTTGAAAAGCATTTTCCATGCTCCTAGTCTCTCTCATCTTTTGAAGAGTAAGTCGCCAAAGGGATAGTGAATTGATTTTAACATTATTTTTCTTTGCCAGTGTTTTTGATTTATCTTTAAAACCTCGTATATCTTTATGGTATAGAGTTAGCTCTAGTTGCATTGCTGTATCTAGTGATAAAAATTTATTGAGTATTTTCAAAAGTAAGCATTTCCTTGCAGTCTTGGTGGATGGAGATGTATTAATGCTGGCTTCTTGGGGTTTTGCAGGAGATCCCGAAGGGTGAAAACTTTTTTTCCTGGGTGATCTCACCTCTTGAGTCTTGTGGTGCCTTAATGTAGTTGTTTCTTTGGGCATTGTAGTTGCGTACAAATATTAAAAAGATGGACTGAGCTACAGTTGCAACAAAATGCTGATGGCAGAAAGCTCTTTTTCATCCAGCACAGGAGAGTCTGTATCAGCTGTTTCAATGTCTGAGGACTAGGCATCAGATTGAATCACAGAAGCTTAGTCTTATTCTGAGACAGATGGATGTGATATTAGCGAGACGGGAAAAAGCCTGTAGTTGACAACTGGTGTGGCTCTTCCCTGGAGATTAGTTGTCTGAGTTTGTTGCTGTTCTGGCTACTTGGAGCTATGGCTCTGGTTTTGTCCTTTTATGTTTTGTGGACTGAGCGTGGTACCTGTATTTGCATCTGCTCTGAATTACTGCAGGAGGCTGCAGCTGAGGATGCTGACTGCAGAGTGCGTGTGGAGATTAGTTAGGCACAAAGTGAGATTCTTTTTTGTTGATTTGTTTTTTTCTTCCAGCTGACTTTTACAGGAGGGAGTGGTGCACGGTGTGATGCACAGCCCTCTGTCTGCCTGATTCTAATGGGCCTGAACCTGCTGTGCAAAATGTTCTAGGCTAAAGCCTAGTTTGGGTTCGCTTAGAGGGAGAAAACACAGCTACTGCTGGTAGTCAAAGGAAATACAGAATTGCTCAACAAAAATGTTGAGAGAGGCAGACTTCTCCGTCCTCCACATCCAGCTGCTGGCTGTTGGGGTGAATGTGGTCTTCTGGATACTTTTGACTGCCACGTTTTGCCCCGGCGAGAAGGGGAATGGTGCCGCAGGTGAGAGAGCTCCTGCCCTGCTGCCAAAGACCATTTGCTCCCAGCTTCTGTGCACCAACTGCCCCCGGCTCCCCGTGGGGGTCACAGTAGCCCGACTGCTGTCTGTGAGTCAGCCCCAGCTGTTTGTTGCTCTCCCGGCTTTGCAGGAGGAACAGCCCAGCTCTCTGTGTTGGGAGCAGCAGTTGTCCCTTCCAGCTTCCCCGCGTAACAACTGCCTGGATCTCTGCAGCAGGTGCCGGAGGAGGGTTTTCCACAGCAGCTGCCGCCAGATGGGGAGGTCAGCTGCTTTCCCGTGATGTGGAGGTGGGCAAAAGCCTGCACTGTTGAGGTGGGGGGGGGTCACAGAGGGTCCCAAAACCCAGATCCAGCTGTTACGGCTGCCGGGGTCAGACCACCCTGCAAGGGATTTAGAAAAGCGAGTCTGTCATCCTGCATTATAGCTTTCTGGAAGCGCCTCCTGGGTTTGCCTCGGATGCCTTGGAGTCTGTCTGGCCTCCAACTTTTCTCCTACTGGATTGTTTCCTCCCTGGCTACTTTGCTGCTTTTATGTAACAGTGATTAAGGTTAGTGTGCCAGCTAAATGGGACCCCTAATGGGTTAGCTGTGGATCTTTCCAAGGGTAAGCTCTCCATCACTAAGGTGATGGTTAATCTGCAAAGCTACCTGAAAGAAATTTGGAGAAGCGCTCTGAAATTTCATTATATGCAAATATAAATCTACCTGGTGGAAACACTTACCTGGCCTGGAAAAGCAGGATGCTAAGAAAGTTGTTTTAACATTCAATAGTTTTATCTTCAGAATCTGAATCTGTGCATTCAGTTCCAAAGTTTTCTAATCTTCACATTCATTTGCCTCTTGTGTGGTCTGAAAAAAAAAACACAGAAGAGACTGCACAGTCTCTGGAGCTGCTGAGAAGGGCAAAAATACTATCCTAGGTTTAGAGGAAATGCAGAGAGGAGGAGAAGAAACTTGTTCTACCTTTTCTTCCCTTTTGTCCTTCAAAAAAAACTCTTTGGTTTCTTTTTGAGTTGTAAAGGTTTGCAAATCGGTGAGCCTTAAGAGTTTTACCTTTACTGTGGTGGCTTGTTTCTTTCAGTTTGATGACTTGGAGGATGTGCTGGTTGTTGATTGAATCAAGAGTTAGTAGTATTCTGGTAGGAATTTTCTTCGAAAATATTTAATGCCTTTTAGTAAGTAAGTCTCTCATGAAAATAAAGCTGCATAAAATCTGTGAATCAAGAAAAAAATTTCTCCTCAGCTAGTATCGCTTTACTTGCTTAGTAATGAAGATGTGTTCTTGCGTCTTTGGAGTTAATCTACTTTGCTATATTTTGGATATTTTGAAGGTTTTTTTCCCCTTCTGCTTCTGTGCAAATTGAACAACTTTTTCTTTTTTCCTATTCAAATTTTTTTTGCTTGTTTGTTTCTTGCTTGGGTAGAATGAATGGCATAAAAATGGGCAAAAAATCTTTACGTACTGTAAATAAGTAAACCTTGTGACTTTCAGTCTGTCTTCCTACATAAGTAAGGCATATAGCCTTATAGTGCCCAGATGTCCCCTGGACTCATACCAATTAAATTATTCCAAATTTCATGAATATACAGCCAAGTAACATGGAAAGAAGTCCATCAAAAGAAGTCCTTATAAATATTCCAGCCATAAGAAAACCTTGAATTGGCTCTTGTAATTAGAGATGAGAGACAAACCCACAAGGAACCAGACTTGCTTAATTTTGTTGCTCACAGAACCTGCTGGTTTCCTGTGTGTGTTTCCCTACAGAAAATGAAAGCAGGAGGAGGCCAGGTTGTTCTGGGACTAATCTGCTGCTCCAGGAGTCCTTGGCGTCACAACACACTTGCCAGTGAGGGACTACTTGTCTCGTGTGCTTAATTTCTTAGGGAAAATGAAAGACATGCAAAAGGGATGCTTTCTTGACTTTATTTTGCATGTTATGACACAGTTAAAAGGAAGCAAACTTTAATTTTTTTTGTTGCCTTACTGATGCATCGTGACTCGAGGCAGGGATTTGTATGTGGTGTGTAGTGTCTGAATGTAGGAATATTACTCTGAAAAATCGTAGTTTGCTGCAACTGTGACATGAACAGGATATTGAGGAAGATCTTAGAATGTCAGTTTTGCGGTTACATTGATCAGTAGCACTCATCTGTTCATTGTTGTCATTCAGAAATGTTTGTTTTCTGTTTTATTGACAACTAGCAAAACCAGCCCATCCGGAAAGTGAGACCTGAATTTTACAACTCCCCAAAATCAAATGTTGAAAGTGATTGTAAAAGCGGTCTATGAGTTTTCAAGAAAACTGCTTTTCTTGAGTATTAAGAATTCTGAAGTTTCTGATTTTTAGTTAGTGTTTCCACCTGTCCATTCCTGTTACCAATTGCTAAGTTCTATTTTAAATTGTTATATCCCCAACAAGATGACTTAAGAAGGATGTAGACATACAAGTGAATTAGTTGCTTAATTACTCTGCCTTCGCTATGATGGGGTAACTCCTTTCACTGTGATTGCTGGTAGAAGGGTAAGCTAATTTTGTTTAGTTTATCTCAAAATAAAAGTTATGTCAAACCAAGCTGAACTGATTTGCAGTTAATATGGGCTAAGAGTGTGCATATGGACAGTTGCAATTCAGCTGAGCTGCAGGGGTGGTATGGAAGACAGGTCAACTAAAAGCAGTATTTGAGCTCTGAATTCTAGGTGCCCTCTCCTCAACTTCATCTGCACAGCCCAGGGTTAAGAACAACACCATGACATTGTTTGTCAGGTTCTGATTGTAGGTTGGAACACAACCTAGGTCTTAGAATGGCCATGCAGAGTTTGCAGGGCTGATAAATGAGAAATAGTAACTATTTCTGTAATGTCCGGATTTTTAAGTGTATTTCACTTGCCTGTAAACAGAATCTCAGACTGTCACAAAACTTTTTCTCAAGTAAGGCTACTTTGTAGCAGAACTGTCAGCGTCAGTTTCAGTGGCAGGTTTATGGTAGTATCAAGCTCAAGCCCTGCTCTCCTCAAAGTGTATAACCTTTCCATTTGCTAGGGAATGTGTTAAAGTGTTGTCTCATTTTTAACTGCAGAAGTAATGGAAGAAAAGGCAACATGATGCTTCTGAAGAGCAAAGCTGTATTTTCAAAAAATTTTTTCAGCGCTCCAGATGCAAAGTGGGTGAAATTCAATATGAACACAGCATGCTGTGAGCAATGGAAGAAATTTTGTCTTGTTCCAGAGAGACTCGATCTGGCCATGAGAACATTGTGGATCAATAGAGACTGCTGCCTAATGTGATCTTGTGATCCTTGTGGTCCTCCAGACTGGTCCATCTTGTATAGCCATACTGTGCGTCATGCTTCATAAGTGTAGAATTCTTTGGCATTGAATTTGGGAAGAGAGAATTGGCCTTGAACATCCCTGTGGTTTCTTTTCTACTTCTAATTTCTTGCGTTTGTTGTTGTAAATTGGGAGAAAAGTTAGGTCATGGAAAATGTATGACCTGATAGTTTTTTATGTCTCGGGAGAAAAAAAAGGTGTCTGTTTCTGTCCCTAGCCCCCTCTTTCTCTTACCATGTACATCAAAAACAGGACTGTATACCTTTGGAATCAGGAAAACAGATCTGTTTGCTGCTGCTATCTAACGCTGTATTATTACTGTTAAAAGTTTGGATTTTTTAAATGTAGCTTTATATAAACTTTTTATATAATGGTGTGGTGGAGCAGAAGGAACATTATCGTGTTTCAGGTCTTGTAAAAGTCTGAACCCATCTTGTGTGCTTGAATACAGAGCATAGATTTGATTAGGATGGAAGATAAATTCCAGAAAGCAACTTAACTGTTTCCATGTTTCCCCTCTGGTAAAATATATTTGATATTTGTCAATGTGAATGGTAGCAAATATGTGCCAGAAGGAATAGCAATGCTCTGCCTGCTTAAGTTGAATATTTGAAGAGGTATCAAAAAAAGCAAGCAGGATGGTAGATCAAGGTTTTTGCTGACCAGAGGTGCTCTCTTATATTTGGAATTAAGCTCAGTTTACAATACCATTTTGTGGGATGTTATCACTACTTTAAAAATGCTATTGTATTAGATGTCTTGAGCTAGGTAAAGCCAGAGTATAGAGCTAGAACAACATGCAAGCATTTTATCTGAAAGGAGAGTGTTGTAAATGCTTCATTATATAGTCTTTGTTTTAAGTAGTTTAACAAGGGTTGCTCATTTATACATGCAGTGGTAAGTTGACAGTTTGATCAAAAATTCATACTTGCCACCTTCTTTTCCTTTTCCACTGCACTGTGTAACACCCAGAGTGAGTAGGGGTATAGGATGTTGGAGGAGGCAGTAGGGTTTGTGTGTGTTTTTCTGGCTGTAGACAAAGTATTTCAGCCATCTCAAACATAATTTTAAATATTAAGTATATTTGTGACCCCTGTTAAGGTAGCGTGAATGTTTCATAATTTTGAACGTGAAATTCTCAAAACACCTTTATGAGACAGTACTGTTGTCCTAATTTTACAAGTAACTACTTTGTCTTGCTTCCCTAGGTGACTTGCTCAAGGTTACACAAGAGTCCTCTCATGGGATGGGGAATTATATCCAAATGTTTGATGTTTAAGACTTGAAATCTGATTTCTGGATCACCCTCTCCTAGCAGAAATGGAAGACCTATACCTTTCCTGTCGTTCTGCGGAAATGAATTAAATTATAAGTATTAATACTCTGATTTTGATCAATGCTTTTAATTCTGTTTACTGCTTCTTTTTCTCTTTAGGCATGTACTGGTATTGAAAATATTGATGAAGCTATAACGTTGCTTGAACAAAATAACTGGGATTTAGTGGTAAGTATTCCAAGAAAATGACTTCATAAATCAACTCATGTAACAGCGATGTGCATCTTGCTGAACAGCTATTATCTTTGTTTCAAATTTGTGTGTGTCTCTTGTGGCTGGGGCAAGCAAGTTGTGTGCAGACTATTTCTGGTCTGTTAAAGCCTCGTTGCCAAGTTAACATGATATTGGGTTGTATGTACCCTGGTATATACTCTGATTGTCTTCTGAGTGCCTTTTTGAATTGTTTCTTTAAGTCAATGTTTAGTCAATGTGTTTAGTTTCCTTTTTGTTAATTATATGCATATTTTTTAAAGTAGTATTATTAAGTAGCATTTTTAGAAGACATCTTGTGTATAGACACAAGATTTTTGAGGATTTAGGTGCCCGTGGAAGAAATGGAAGGTAAAACAACTTCATTGGCCTTATTATGCTTTTAGTTTATAAATAAGATGGTTGCTCTTCTATTGTTAGTTGTAATGCAGAATTGAGTCAGAGATTAAGGCCATGCCTTGTTTAGATTTAGTGTTATCCACAGTTAAACACAGACAAAAAAAAAACAACAAACAAGCTTGTCCTGAAAAGACCTGTCGTCTAGTTTGTAACAAGGTTGAATGTGCAGACAAACAGGAGGAAACCAATAAAACATGCAAAAAAGTCTTAGGTATTTTAAGACTCTGCATAGGATTATCAGGATAAATAAAGACACCACTAATCCATTTTCTTAAGGTTTAAAAATGTAAAATAGAACAAAGTTAGTTAAAAACCAACTGATCTTCCTTTAAACTGTAGTGCCTTTGATTTCCTGCTCTATTCTTTTTTTTTCCTTTTCCAAATGAGTGATCTTTGGACCAGTCCAAATTAACAGAAAATTATTCTAAAAAAAATAATTAGATTTTCCAAAACTGACTATGGATAAAGTTTCAACTGTCTGCCACATTGTGTTCCCAACATATCGTTTAGAGTGTTCTCTATGTTTTAATAATTACAAATTAAGCATCCCAGAGGTTAGGGTGGGGTTTTAAACTGAGGTTTTGTTAGAATAAATATTATGTTTCTTTTAAGCCGTGATGATTAAAATGACATGTAATATTGTAACCTCTTGTAAACAAATGCTGTGTACTCCAAACACCTGAAACTAAATGTTATAACGAATGGTGGCCAAAATATATGGAGTCTTTATTTTGCAACATGTCATGGCATAAGCAAGGATGAACCACCAATGAGCAGAAGGGTGTGTGTATCATCAGTGTCTTCAAACAGAAAACCCCAGACGTATGTTGACAGAGTGGTAGAGTTAAAAACATCTTTTGTTGTAGTAATTTGTTGTGATTTAGCACGAGCTGTTTTGAAAATGAAAGTGTTAATGGGAAGGCGATAATATCCTTGTGCGTTCTGTTTAGGTTGTGAAGTCCTCAATACAATGCATTAAATTAAATAAATGCATTAATTTTTGAAGTATGTACTTTAAAATAAATGCTCACAAGTGGGGTTGAATGAGAAAATTGTGACGAAAAAGGGTAAGAACAACTAAGGGGACTTGTTTTGATGTTTGGGGTTTTTTTCCTTTTCTTTTGAGACTCCAGCAGGAGCAGAAAGGGAGAGTGAAGTATTTTAAGCTATGGGAATGGCTAGGAGAATAGCTTTAAATAGTTAATTTTATTAGTGATGATTAAACGATCTGCAACTAGAATATAATGGGCCAAAAAATGCAAGCTTAAAAAAGGCATGTGGAAAGTAAGAAAGGAAAGAAAGGGATGTAAGAGGTACTTCAGGAAAGTACGTAGTTCTTGAAACTGAACAGAAGATGAATGAGAGGAGTGTCTCCAAAAAGGGAATGATAAGGGAATGAGGAAGAATAAAAATAAATTGGGGAGAGTAAAAGGGAAGAAGATGCCCTAAGAGTCTGTCATTGGTAGGACACTGGTTTCTTTTTATTAAAAGCAGCCTTCTTGTAAAAAAGGGGAAAGAAAACCAAATCATGCTAATCTAACAGGGAATTAGAAGCAGAAGAGTGAAGAAAGAGGAGAGAAGACAAAAGGAATGTGAATGCAAGAAGGAAAGGAGCTGCTAGCTTGAGAGAGAATCAGCCATCTCTTTGCTAGGCAAGGGATTTTAGCAATTTGGGGTCAAAACAGTACCTGAAAAAAGGCTTATGACTTATGAGAAATATAGCTTTTTTTATAGCAGCCAGGGTAATATGAAGTAGAAAGTCAAGCAGGTCCCTTTAGGATGTGATCAACCTAAGTTCAGGGACACTTCTGCAGAACTGGAGAAAAACCAAAAACATAAGTTAAGGAAGTTCTTGTCTCAGAACAGATTGCTTTCTTGCTCTTCATTTGAGCTGCCTGTATCTCGATTCCATTTTCCTGTTTGGAGAAAAAAAAAAAAAGTGCACTCTCAGGTCCATGCAGGGACCCAGGTTGAAGATTCCCTTGAGCACCTCTTGCTTCTTGAACTTTCTGAAACTCAGCTCAAGGGCGTTATTGTTTCTCTGGGACTTCAGCCAGTGTCTCCAAGAGCAAGTAGTCCTGGTGAGTGGGAAAGCAGAAGGATCCCAAAACAGAAACAGTGAAGCCCTCACTGACACAGGCTGACAGAGAAGCGCAGCAGAATGCACAGAGGCAGCAGAGGTTATATGGTTCACAAAACAGTTTCTGAAGTTGTGCTACAACTACTATGTTTTTGTGTAAGATTTTTTTTTTGAGGATTTCTTTCTTTGTACTGATGCAATATTCCAGCTGTCTGTTTTCTCCATACTTTTTCTTTTTCTTGTCTTGCTAGTAGATTTTAGTATCAAGGGTTAAAATATCACCAGTGTCTGTCCTGTTACTTCAGTGAGTGTTACTGCATTTGGTATCTTTTGGACATTTGGTCTTACCTTCAAAGCAAGCCAACCCTGAGTGAAGCATAAGGATTTCCTTTCTTGGTTTAGTTTCTCTCATAGACGCTTATGTTTTTTATTAAGAATTCATCTGAATTCTTTTTTTCAGTTTAGAACTGAAACATCAGTTTCCTATTTTTGAACTTTTAAAGATTACCCGCCCTCAATTAGAAGTCTTCACGTCTGTTCCTCTACATGGCATATTTTAAAACAGCCATTCATTTATCTTCGGCTTGGAACTGAATAAATCAGATTTAAATGTCTCAGAGTTGTATATGTTTTACAGTGTTCAAATCTTGTTTGTAGCTGTTTGAAGTGACATAGGAAACTGTCTTTCATAAACATTTGGTTGCTAGGCTTTGTTCAAGTGCTTAAAATTAAATCGATCACGAGAGTGCTGCAGAGGAATTCATATGCAATAACAGCATATAAATTGTTTGGTGGGATCGTGAAGTCTAATCTTGCCAATAATTAGTTCCCCACTGTTGCATATGACTTGGCCTTTGTGGTGGTCTGCTGCATATATAGCAGCTTAGTTTTTTTTTTTTCTGTATTAGAACACTGTAGCCTAATTACTAAGCTTATTATAGGCTGAGCAATGAAATGTTGCAGATGTTCTGTGAGATACAGAAGATCAACATAGATAATATAACGATCTCTTTAGGCCTTCATCTTTATGAAACTGTTCTGCAATAAATGGATCCAGCAACTCTCTTTAGCCTGCCAGGATTGCTGATATATTATTTCCTGAACGTCACTTCTTTAGATCTATTAATTTACAGTCATTTTTAACATCTGAGGAAGCAAAAGTTAGGAATTTGCCTGATGTAAAATCTGATGGTTTCATAGCTTGCCCAACTATCACCTTCTGTTTTGGCATTTGAAGGTAAGAATGACAGCATAAACATGTCTTAAGTTTTCTGTAAAGACAATAAAGCAAAAATATGAAAAATCACAACTCTGTGTCTTTTGAAATGTTTCTGATGATGGTACAAATTTAAAGGAAATAATCTATTACTGTACTTCTTGACCCTATGCCATATGGACCTTCCTATATATGAGGTTATTCCATAGGTAATAGCTCTTTGCTCTCCTGATATCAAATGCTTGTATCTGTGTGTAAAACTTGGTCTCCTGTACCTTTCACAGATTGAATGAAAAAATTCAAAATCCTTTATATATAGCGTGACTTCATATTCTGTACTAGTAATAAGAACAGGATTTTTGAATGAAAAGCAGGATTCAACATGCCTAATTTTCTGCTTTTTCCATTATGACCATTTCCGTTTTTACTGTGTACAGTGCAGTGATTGTCCCCTCAAATTGTGTGCCTCAAATACTGCCCAAGTTTTGGGCCCCTCACTACAGGAAAGACATTGAGATGCTGGAGCGGGTCCAGAGAAGGGCAACAAAACTGGTGAGGGGTCTGGAGAAAAAGTTTTGTGAGGAGTGGCTGAGGCAGATGGAGTTGTTCAGCCTGGAGAAAAGGAGGCTGAGGGGAGACCTTATTGCTCTCTACAACTACCTGAAAGGAGGGGGTAGAGAAGTGGGGGTCAGTCTCTTCTCCCAAGTCACAGCAATAGGACAAGAGGAAATGGCCTCAAGTTGTGCCAGGGGAGGTTTAGATTGAATATTAGGAAAAAATCTTCACAGAATGGCTTGTTAAACATTGGATCAGGCTGCTCAGGGGAGTGGTTGAGTCACCATCCCTGGGGGCATTTAAAAGACATGTTGATGTGCTGCTGAGGGGCACGGTTTAGTGGTGGACTTGGCAGTTTTAGATTTACGGTTGGATTTGGTGATCTTAGAGGTCTTTTCCACCCTAAGTGATTCTACGATGAGGGTTTTTTTTCATCTTGCTGTTTAAAACCTCTTTAAAAATAGTGATTATTTGTCAGACAGGATTTTAAAAATAATAAGTATACTCATTTTGGTTATAAATTTATGTTTACTTCTATGTAATGTTATCTTTTGGAAAGAAAAAAGTAAAAAAACCAAAAAAACAAACAAACAAAAAAAACCCCAAAAAAACAAACACCGCCAAACAAAAAAATTGAACTGAGACAAATGAGCTAGGGCTTCATAACTTTTCCTTTTTGTTTCTGTTGGAGGTGCCAGTTTAGATGGGATTCCTAGAGAGAAAATGGTCCATTGGCTCTTTAAAGTTATCAATAATCCCTTATTTGTATTTTTTATTGCTTTGCAACCATTAAGTTATTTCTTTTGTTATAATGTGTAGTAAATCTTTGTACAAGTTAGTAAAAACTAATACACTACCAATGTCTTTTGTCTCTTTTTCTAACTGCTTTGCCCTGGAAAAGCTTTGATGTGGCATCTCTTTGTATGGTTTTTTGATCGCTTTGAATTACTCTGCCTCCAGAAACTAGGTGATTAGTCCAGGTTTGGCACAGGGCCATTTTTTGCCCTTAAATGTGGGACAGTATTGTCATATGTTTAGCAGCTCTCCTGTTTCATTCCAAGTGGGCTGTATTTTAGTGGCTGGAGACCCAGGGCTACACTTTATGGTGATCGTGTTTGTCACCTTGCCCCCTTTTATCTTGTATTGCTGACCTGCTGTTTGCTTTTCTTCGAAGCTGCATACTGAATAGGGCACCCATTCAACAGCAGTCGCTGTGGGCCTAGTGAGAAGTTCATGGTGTTCTCCTCTCGTTAGGACTCAATCTGAGGGATTTTCACTGTTAGTAGCACGGATTTATCTGTGCATTAGTAAAGTTCTCCCTTTGGTCAAATGAACAGTCAGATCTGCCTGTGGGAAGCAGAGGTTTGTGTCCCTTTTTTTTTTTTTTTTTTTAAGGGGCTTTTAAGGTTTTATTTTAGACAGGTGTCCTCTTCTGGATCTTGGTGTCCCGTTGAACGTGTTATTGTGAGCTCAGGTTATGTTTGCCGTTACTGCGCTGAGTAGCCTGGAGAGCATTCAGAATCCTGCTGCCAGCAGAGCAAAGGAAGAAGGAAGCTCTGAGTTTGGTAATGACAAGTGGTGGTGGTGGACGGGCATCCTGTTGGTGCAAGTGTCCTGTGGGCACGGGGCCTGTTCTCCAGGAAATACAGGAGTTGCAGGTTTCTTGTGCGTCCAACTGCAGCATTAATCTCTTCTAGTAGGACACAATTAAATTGTATGTGAACTTTAGTTTTACAAGGGACTACAGAAATCTCTTTTGGAAGTCTTTTAGTGTCCTTTCTGTTAAATTAGGGATCCCTGCCTGCAAAAATAATTTGATTTTTTCATTCTTTGTATTTCCAGCTTTTTGCAGCTCCCAAAGTGACATTTTTGTGTCTTTGAGTAAGCTCGGATGCATGTTGCGTATTTTATGGAGCTGGGTGGTAGCAAAGATGACTAGCTAATTCTTAAAAGACCTATAATTATTAAATTAATTGTTTTATTTACTTTTGAATGCCTTCATCTTGGGTAAAACAGGTATTTCCTGTGTGTGTATTTTCTACATTGAAGACCATATGAAATATGCAGAGCTATAGGCACAGGTGGTAAACATGGCATGGCTTTCCCAATAGCTGTATGCATGTTCATCTATTTAAAAAAAAAACAACCCCCAAACCCAAACATTACCACTAATACATGGGGAGGAAATTAAGATTCTTTAGTTGCAGAAAGCAGAATTAAGAGTACTGCTTTGTCACCTCACTAATGTCCTTCAAGGAAGGAAGACTACCTCTGGTAGCAGCAAGGTAGCCCAGTCTTCATGGTCCTACCAAATCCCAACTGCTTTTTTCTGAGACTTTTAATAATGGCAATAGTTGGTACCTTAGGTGATGTAGAAAAGTGTTCAATACATTTCACATGACTTGGATGAGAACACAGATTGCAGTTGATCCTGTTGTGTCTCTGCATCAGTCTTGCTCCATTGGTGCACGTGGGCTGTTAGATATCAGAAGGTGGTCACCAGGGCTGCTACAGTTTAAAATAAAGTGGGAAAGTAAAAGTAGCAAATGTCTAATTTGTGTGTTCTAATCTTTTGATTGTTTTGAATATAGCTATTATTTTATTACATAGGTTAGGCCTTTGGATTTTTTTTTCCCCAGAAAACGTAGGTAGTCTTTGGATTTGTTTCCTTGTTTGGATGACACTTTGCTCCTTTAAAAGAGGTTGAGAAACACTGCTTGGATCATGTTAAGTTGCCATATCTTGTGATTTTTATAAGGAAACCCATGAAAGCTGCAATCAATGCTGTAGCTGCTGGTACTGTGTAAATATCCAAGAATCTCAAGTTTCACAGTGTTCTCCCTGTAAAGGAAGTGGCTGGGAAGGGGCCAGCTTCTGGCTTGTCTGTAGAGAAAAATTTGAAAACTGAAATGAATTGTTTTCCTCATCTGTAGTCTGCTACCCCAAAACTTTATTTGATTCCCATGGATTTTGCCTGGGACTATTCAGGTACAAAAAATACTCCTCTTAAAATGCACTTTTATTTTACTCCTCTTAAAATATACCCCAACAAATAATAGTTAAATTGTGTACTAGACCCAGAGGGATGTTTGGTTTCTTCAGTTTCTGTCTTTTTCTTTTTTGGTCCTGAATGTGGAAGAAATACAAACTCTTCTTCCCCCACTCCTGAGGAAAATTACCCTGTCTCCTTACCAGGGCAAAGCCTCGTCTGAGAAAGTTTGTTTGGAAATTTGGTGAAAACAATTTAAATTTCTTTAAATTACTCTTCTGCTGAGACATCGCGCTTACTTATTTCATGGAAGAGGTCTTGAAACCTTCAGTGCTTGGGAGGACTTGAGCTTTCATCGTGGAAAACTGGTGCTGTGCAGTGTCCTTGTCTCTTATTTTCAAGGCACTGCTAAAATTTTAACGTTATAAAACTATTTGTTTAGATGGGGACTAACTGTATTTAGGGCTTGTTTTGGTCTACCATGTTTAAATGGCTTGAGGCCAAGGGACGTGCAGTTTACAACTCTATGTGAACCATGAATTGGGGTTAAATAAATGAATTAGTTTGTCCCTCAAATTGCAGGCAGTCGCCTGGGACGCGGATGCAAAAACTGATAGCTCTCAAGGAGGCAGGGTATATTTTATTTTATTAAGGCAGCTAAGAGTCGTGGCTTTAAACATGTGTTTTCTTTAGAGCTGTTTCATGCATGCCTTGCAGTTTTGTCGATTCAGCAGAAGTGAATAATTCTCACATTGCTGATTGAAGGAAAGTGTAATGGGGGTACATATCTTTCCCACAAGGTAAAACTGCTATAGTTTGGGCAAAGTATCTTCTAGATGAACACCCTTTTGTTCGTCTTAAACTGGAATAATTCTTAAGTGTCTGTGGAGAAATCCATACCTTTCACCCCTTCACAGTTTTTGGAAATGTAATGGTTAACTTGCAATATAGTAGATAGTTTTCTAGACACTAAGGGGATTATGTTCATCTAAAATAGTTTCTTTTGTTTCATAACTACTGATTTTAATTTTTCTAATAGAAAAAGCCTGCTTTAGTCGCTGGAGGATAACAAAGGGATTGTGATTATGTATTTTATGGCTGTATTTTGTAACCATGTTGCTGTGATGATGCATGTGAAATTTTAATGTCTGGCCAGAAAAAGAGCAGAGGAGATTTTTTGCTAAACTTTGCCATCAACATTGTAAAGTAAAGTAAGCTGTGTCTCTCCTTTCTAAATAACAGATGGAATTTAGTTATTTAAGAAATAAGCTCCTTAACTTAAGGTTTTCTTGCATAGTAATCAAGCAAGCAGTGGGGCTAATAAACTTAGATTTCTGTTCATGGAAAAAAAGATTCTTTTTTCTTGTATTAGAGAGTTTTGTGTTCTGACAATAACCGAAAAGTGGGCCCTGAGATCACAGTAGTGTCTGATAGTATTATTGTACCTATTACCCACCTACCTTAAATTTTACAAATAATTATATGCAGGCATTACCCACCTACCTTAAATTTTACAAATAATATTTTGAGAGGCTGGTACTTCTGTTTTGGCAATTTCTTGAAGATTGCTTAGCATTGACTTGTCCTGAGACATTCAACTTTAAGAGCAAATTTCTAGGCTATATTCATAGCGAAGTGGCTGGTAATGAGGTACACGTAAGTAGTTTGTAGTGTATTACTCTGTGACTACTTGAACTGCAACTTGCATACATCATAAAAAAGTGTGTTTGAGTGATTAGTCTGTCATGGAGTCATGTTGGAAATATATGAGTAGGAGAAAAATGAAGTAAATTATTTAATAAGAACCAGCATCTGTGCCAATGTTATGACTATTTTGCAAGGGAACCTTAATTATGAAAGATTTTACCACAGAAGCCAGGAGTCATCTAAACCCATCAGGCTTTCAAAGCCGAGTATTGTAAAAATGGATTTACTTGTAATACTGTTGAATATCTTAACAGTTCTGTCCTAGTTTTACTTAAACTCTCTTTAGCTGGTCTTGGTAGTCCTGGGTTGGTGCAGTACCTGCAGTAGAGCATAAGCTGTAGAGAGCTGTGAGGAGAAATACTGTGGGACAAGTTGTAGGTCACATACTTTCGAAATGGACTTTCTGGTTTCCAAACTCTTAAGTGAAATCTTGCATAATTATTCTTTTGCTATTGATTACTGATTAGGCAGTCTACTGACTATGGCAAGGCTAAGAAAATGGTCATATAAGATGTTTCTTGTTATTATACTTTTTTAGTGAAGGGGCCTTAGTCTGTATGTAAGACTTCTAGGGCTTCTTGAATTTTCTTGTGTCCTGAGATTTCATCCCAGCTCTATCTTTTTAGTACTTGCTAAGAGCTAGTATGTTATAGTGAAGAGTGATTTTATTTGTTTGTTTATTAATTTATTTATTTTTTAAGGCTGAACAAAAGGTATGTAGTTGTGGGGTAGTTATCCCCAACCTGTTTGTATTAGTGTTGTCATTCCAGTTTACACAAAATAATTAGGAGAGGGGTAGACGTGGGAATTCAGTACATAGGTATTTTTTCAGGCATAGCCTTTGTTTTATCTGACTCTCCTGCTGTCTAGCTTAGTCTTTTAAGGAATAATAAAATATGTTTTGATATCAGACATAAGCATTCCTTTCTGTTAAATTAGAAGATGAAGAAGTACTAGTGTAAGAAGTTGTGACGTTAATGACTAGAGCCAAGTTAACTATATATGTGTGTCAGAAAGTAGCAGACACATCACGGTCTACTCTTCTCCCTTTCTATATGAGTAAGTTTTGAGTGGATAGTTCAGAATAGATTATTTTCCTTTATTCCTGCTGAAGTGGAGTTTCAGCTCAGACAGATACTGATCCACAAGCTTCTTATAAATCTGTTCATGTTATTTATTTTCATTGCACTGGGAAAATACATCCAGTTATGAATTTATTATTGAGATTGCGCTTTGTTTGTGGAATTGTGCAGTGACAACATAAAATTAAAGAGCTGTGCAAAATGTGGGCTTTTTTTCCCCAGGATTATAGAAGTATATCTAACTGTTGAAAGGCTTCCTAGTGCATTTCGGCATGTTGTAGGACCTACAGGAAAAAGTTTGCTGAAGCCACCAAAGAAGTAGGGAGAAATGGGAAACCACATCTAGAGTGCTAATTGTAAACTATTTCAACGCGTGCTCTCTTACTGATGAAGTGAATCATCTGTATGAATATATTCATGTGGCATTTTTTGATGAAATGTTAATTTTTTGCTTTATTAGCAATTCTATTGTTTTGCAGCTATTCATGAAGTATATTTGTTGTAAAGAAAGCAAGCTGAAATAAAGCAGAATGCATAGAAGACATTTCATTGTAGTTCAATTACAGCTTTTGGTTAAATTTTAACCACGATGGGGACAAATGTTGGCATTCTGTAAAAACTTTGTGGGTGTAACTTCACGTCTAGCACTTGGAAATACTTTGAGACTTGCAAAGCTGGGGAAACGCCAGCAAGTATAACACAAGCTACAGGAAAAAGCTGACTCATTTCTTTGCCTTGAAAAGTCTGCCAAAGATAACAAAGGTAGAGGTTGCTTCTGTTACTACTGGGGCATAATTAGTAATTTTTAAATTTAAATATTATTGCGTTCATTTAAAAATCCAGACTGAATAATGTTTTTTTTAATAACAAACCCAGCGCCGTCGTTACTTGTTAGAGTAATGGTTTCAGAGTAGCTGTGGATGTAGGAAGGTGATAGAGTATCTTGTTTGGAAAAAGCTTCTGGTCTAAAATAATTGTTATTTCTGCAGAACGTTTTGTGGAATTTCTTGTTTAGAATACCACATGACAGACTTGCCTGTAACAGGCAAGATTTGATAGTTGCATAAAGCCGCAAGAAGACATATTCCTCCGCTTGGGAATCTCGTAATACAGTCTTGATGTCTTGGGGCAGAAAGAAGTTGACTCTATTACAGCTGATTTCAGTAAACCTTTATTTTATTAAGCCAGATTGACTGCAGTATTTGACTAATACTTGTGGTATGGTTTTGTCAGTATCAGTTAGTAAAAGTTCTGCTGTTTATTCCCAAATTTTCTACTTTTTTTTGTCATAAACTGATCACAAGGGAAGTCATGCATAGTCCTACTTTTTACCCAGTTCCCTGAAATCCCAGTATCAGCAGCTCAGAACAAATGTTTTGACATGTTTGCATCTGGCATTACACGTTATTATCAGTTCTGTAGAAAATACAAGCCCAAATTAGTATTTGCCAAAAAGAATGTTGTTAGGGGGGCATTATTTCAGGACATTTACTGTTACTACTGAAATATGTTGCATAAAGCAGAACCCTGCAAGTTTTAGTTTCACTGTAAGAAACACTTCTATGCTGCAAAGGAACTAATAAATCTTTGCGCTTCTCCTGTTTTGCTTTACTGTTGTATATAAAAGTTTGTTCCTTTGTCACGCAGATTTATAGTTTGGAAGCGATTTAAAACTCACTTTCACTTTTTCGGTCCTTTCATGCATGTTTTGCCTCACTAATGCTTTCCTTTATCCCTTATCATTTAATTATTTGTTTTTCCTCTCCGGATAACATTTGTTCAGTTTGGGGTTTTGTTTCTTGCCTTTTTTTTTTTTTTTTTTCCCTAAGCTCCCCATTGTACAAAAAAGGAGTTTTATCATCCATTTATTTTGAATTCTTGCCTTTTTTTTTTTTTTTTTTCCCTAAGCTCCCCATTATACAAAAAAGGAGTTTTATCATCCATTTATTTTGAATGCCAAATAGAATAATGGATTTTAAATCTTTAGGATAAGCAATTTATCATGTGAAAGCAACAAAATTAGAGTAAGAATATTGTGTTTCAGGGGGAATATCACAGCCCAAATTAGGAGTAGAGTTAATTGCAATGGAATTACAATTGTAAGCAGAGTAGTATAAATTACCTCTTTGATGCTGTGAAAATATATCATAAAATATAAAAGATAAGAAATAATTTTTCTAATGTATTTTAGATTGTTTAATGGGAGCCTTTCAGTATATTTCATTACACATTTAGCTTTGAAAAAAACATGCTTAACTTATTGAAATTTAACAAATCTTGAATGATGCTCAAGCAGGATGGATTGATAGTACACAGGAACACTGGCTGATATTTCTAAAACGTAACAGTTACCATTATTTTATTCTACAGAACTCAAAACCACAGTAGGTTTGTCTTGTGTGTCATCTCTCTCTCTATAGTGAGGTTTTGTACATAGCTTTTTGGTGTTATATTCACTTGTATGATCAGAATGAGAAATAAATCTAAGATTAAATGCTGAAAAGGTCAGTCAAATATTAAAATAGGTTTCTATATGTTTTGTAAACAACAAACCAACCATTTTTGGTTATATTTCAAAATATAGTCATAAAAGCTGCTAGCACCGCTTCCTCTGAGACAGTGAGCTGTCTTTACTTCTGCTGGTGTGGAGAACAGCATGGGATGAACTTTCTGAATTTGTGATTTGAGAGAAATTGTTTTTATATCAAGGAGATGGTAAATAAGTAATAGGGAAAAAAGGCAAAATGAGCAGGAAAGACACAAAATGCTTAATGCTTAAGCTTACTAGATGTTTTAAACCAAAAGTGAAATCTATGAGTTGTAGCATTTGGGGAAGAACATTGTTTTTTGAAAGTTGTACCAAATGACTCCTTTCATCAAAGAAAGGTCTTACTAAGTTTCATAGAAATAATTGAATATGTGGGTTACTCCATTATATTTCCCCATGACTTTCTGAAGCAGTTGATACAGTTCAGTTGGACATCTTTGGATTTTGGATTAAATCATCTGCTACGGCAGTTCCTATTACCTTGAGTGTATATCTCATTCATGTGTTGTGTTTGTTTAATGTAAACCTTCTCAATTTTTAGCTAAACAAATGTAAAGCTCTGTGTGGCCTTTATTAAGTAGACTGAAGTGGTTTTACTTACTGTATTCAGTCAAATCCAAGTAAGGCTTTTAAAATTCTGTGTAAGATGATTAATGGTAAACTTGTACTGGTTGCATTAAGCTGATAGGGTTATTTATCTCAATGAAACCCATACAGCTTTCCCATGTACACGGTATTTACATCTTCTCTGGCCTTTTTCTTCTTCTGAAAAGGTTGCTCTTCCAGCATCATGCTGCTTGAACTTGCTGTCTTTTACTTGGAGATGTGTTTTCTAATATTCTGCTTTGGAAAGTTGATCTTATGTTTTGCTCTGTGAAAGCTCTTGCTCTTAATTGGGGTAGAGGTTTGACTCATAGAGTGGTTAGAGTTGGAAGGTCCTTAAAGATCATCAAGTTCCAACCTCCCTGCCATGGGCAGGGACACCTCCCACTACAGCAGGTTGCTCAAAGCCCAATCCAGTCTGGTCTTGAACATCTCCAGGGATGGGACATCCACAGCTTCTCTGGGCAACCTGTTCCAGTGTCCCACCACCCTCAGGATAAAGCATTTCTTCCTAATTTCTAATCTAGATCTACCCTCTTTCCGTTTAAAACTGTTCCCCCTTGTCCTATTGCTCCACTCCCTGATCAAGAGTCTTTCTGTAGCCCCCTTTAGGTACTGAAAGGCTGCTCTACGGTCTCCCTGCAGCCTTCTCTTCTCCAGGCTGAGGTGCCCCAACTTTCTCAGCTTGTTTTCATAGCAGAGGTGCTCCAGCCTCTGATCATCTTCATGGCCCTCTTCTGGACTTTCTTCAACAGGTCCCTGTCTGTTTTAAAGGATCTATATCTAGGGCAGGATCTGTATCTGTCAGCCAAAACTATTGTCTAGTATGGAGACTGGAAAGAAGAGGGAACAAGTGGTGGCCCTGGAGGAAGATCTTCTCCCACCTCACTCATTGCAAAAGCCTTTCACAGCACTTTTGCCTGGTCCTGCTTTTAGCTCTTAAGATAATTCATTTAAACATCACTTTTACATTCTGGAAATTTAAAAGATACCACCCATCTTTTGTTCATGAAAAGGAAGGAATTTCCCACCTTATTTTATACAATCAGTATGTGTAGAACTCTGCTTTTAAATAATATGATTGGCAAATCCAGTCCCTCTTCAAACTTATTGATAACCACTGAGTATTTTAAACTCAGGAGTTTAATGTTTGTGCTACCTAAAATACCACAGTTAGTTCATGATTATTCATAGGACGCTCATTCCCCTGGGTGAGGGTCACTGTAATATCTGCTTAATTGCTTTTAAATAGCCAGTAGTATAATTGTGTGTTTTGAGCGAAGTCATCAACATTGTTGCTTCATCAGGTTATTGAGAAACGGTGGTTCTTGTTTTTCTCTCTCACACTGTTTTGTACTCATAAAAGATAGTCACATTTAGTCAGAACTGACTAATCTATTTAAGTTAATATTCCCTTGAGGGAGAGCTCTAAATTTCACAGTCTGCTTCACAATGTTCTTCAGGCACTTAAATAATTTCAATCTGTTTGTAGAATACTACAGAGTTTCTGGTTTGCCCAAACTATTAATGAATTTGGTAACCTTTTATTAACCCTATTGCTTTATTGTTACCTATGTTTGTGGGAAACAGCAAAAAAAAGTTGGATTTAATGTATTGTGATTCTGGAAGCTTGCAGCTGAAACAAACACTAAAAAAAAGTATTGTTAGTTTGAACCTTTTTAATTGGCACTCATTGGTGCAGTATTACATTATATTCCTGTCTTATATTGCTTTAAATGAACAGGATTCTCGGTGATGTTTGTTGATAAATCCTCTGCTGGTGCATGATGGGGCCATAGGGTACTTGGGTATATGGGTAGCACTGAGACACCCCCAAGATTCTTGGCTTAGGGGAAAAAAAAATGTAAATTACCTATCATTTTCTATTTAAAGTGAGTTTCACTCTTTAAATAGTGGTAGCATTAGAATAGGTAAGTACCTGTTGAAGCTGTGGTACCCAGGATCTGCAGTGGATGTACAGTGTGAGAACAGCGTGAGCACAGAGTGCTGCTTCCCTGGCATCACTCTTGGCAGCAGGTTATTGGGAGCTGAGGAAATGTTCTTAGCCAGGCATGGTATCTATAGATTTAATAATCCTTGAATAGATTTACTGCACCTGTTATTAAAGTTGTTTCAAGGGTAATACATCTTTTTAATTACTGTATATTAGTCACTCAGGCTGTTTTTGATGATCAAATGATCCCTGTTCAGAAAGACAAAAAAATTTAATATCTTTGAATGTTTACTTAAGCACAGAGACCTGATCCTTTCTCAAAGGGGACTGACACTGGGGAAGAACAGCCTGGAACAGATCTTGCCTTAATAACTTGTTCTTTTTTTTTTTTTTTTAATAGTCACAGCCTTCCTCCTATGAAATTCTAAAGCAGATGGTTGTTCCTTTTTCTTACTTTCTTTGCAGAGTCTACTTATAGATGTCTTGTAAGAACATGGGTATTTAATATTTATGCAATATCTACATGTGCACTGCTACCATTTGCCGTCTACATAATTTTAGTCTTCCATCTTGCTTAACAAACAGTGTCCAGACTCTTTATTTTTACAGTGTGGTTAATAGAGGTCTTTCCATCAAAAAAGTACATAATGCTGCTGCTGTTTTTTCTTACTGCTATGCCCCTTAAATGTCACCAAGTTTACAAAACTGGGGACGTGAACAAGTGAGTTATTCAGTTTTAAAGAAAATAGCTTGGAGCTTCCATCATATTTAACCCCTCTAACTAGGCTTAGAAAAAGTTTGAGCTGATTTAATCCTCTGAGACTGAGACATGAGCTTTGACAGAAGAAGTGTGGAAATGCCATGCTGTGCTGTATTTCTTCACAGCTGAAGCAGCTTCTTTTTCTCAGAGAGAAAAAGAGAATTCTGTTGCACCAGCAGATCTTTATTAGTGTTGGTCTTCTTGTACAAGAATTTGCATTTGCTCTCTATATCTTACGGATGCAAAATAAAGGATATTTTTTGTCTGTCAACCAACCTTACCTGCTGGTTGACAGGAATGAAATGTATGTTGCTGAAGAGTAGGTGTGGGGGAAGCCAATCCAGAAAAACCCAAGCAAAACCAAACCTCCCACTTTTTCCTGGAGGTTGGTTAGATGAACATGACCAAGAGCTATGTGTGACTGCAAAAACCACAATGATGATAAATGAGACATGTTGTTAGAAAGAAACCACTGATTATTGCTATGCACGGTGGATAAACTGATTTGAAAACTGATCTGGTAAGAAGCTTTGCTTTTGCTGTAATTTGATACAGCCTGATGGGTAGCTGCTGCAGCTTATAGATACCTGTGACCCTTTTCCTTGTCTGCTTTTTTTACTATTATTTATGTAATATTTGTCTCTAAATAGATGATAAATCCTATTGCAATATCATAGCTAGTTAGCTGAGTTCAGCAGAAATACACTTTGACTTTATGTAGCCTTAACTGTTAATGGAAATTGTAAAAAATCATGCTTATATATTCATAGAAAAAGAAAGCATAGCATTTAAACTAGACAATATTGAGATTTGTGTTTATTGAAGACTTAAGGTGCATTTTCTGTGTCAATTTGTAAAAATTATGTTGGTAGATGATGACTGTCCATAGTTCAGTTGCAGTGTTAGACTTCATCCTCCTGGAGTACAGGGAACCTATGAGCTCCTAAATGTCAGCATTCTCTTCTTCATCAGGGACCAGGCACTAATTCACCGAGTATACTGGCCAACGGGTCAGGTATATCTGACATGAGAATGGATATTGGAAGTTGTGATAGTAGAAATGCATGAATCCCCACTGATAACGGCAGAAAATGGAGAAATATGGGATGCTACAAGCTCTCTTGAATCTTACTGTTAAGCCTAACAAATATCTACCCGTGAACACAATAGTAATCATAAATATCATCAAAGACCAGAAATAGAATTAGACTTTTGAGGTCTTTTTCCTCTCCAGATTTTTTTTACTTCTTCCTGATTCCTTGTTAAATTCCCTCTTGTGCTATTCCGTCTTATCTACCCACTCCTGGGCTAGGATTAAAAGTCTGAAGTTGGGTAGGCTCTGACATCTTTACTCCCATGGCTTCTGACAATAATCAGAACAAAGTCTTATCGGCTGCATATCAAAGTGTGTACGTCATGTCCACCAGCTCATGTGGTATCACTTTCTCTGCCCCCCAAATATGAAAAATCCTAGCAATGAGATGATTTTAAAATACTTTTTTGATGGCATAAAGCAGCCTGAAACAAGTTGTCTTCTAAATACTGCTGAAGAGAGTCTTATTTGCTTGCCAAGTTTTTCCCTCAGACTGACTGACGTATAATTTCAAAGTTTATACAAACTTCTGTAGCATCAGATGTGCTGGAATGGCATTAAAACTTCCTGCAACATAAAGTGGAGCAATACTGTAACAGGCTGAGAAGAGAATTTTGCCAGCAGTGGGGTTTTGAACTTACTACTGGGGTGTGTGATGGCTATTTTAAAAAGAATGCATTTTAATATGAGAGAGAATTCATTGGGATATTTTTAGAGGTAGTAACTCTTTAATTTCAAACAAGACCACTCTGAGGGTGGTGAGGCACTGGAACAGGTTGCCCCACAGAATTTGTAGATGCCCCATCCCTGGAGGTGTTCAAGACCAGGCTGGATGAGGCTTGGAGCAACCTGGTGTTGTGGGAGGTGCCCAGGGCAGGGGGGTTGGAACTCAATGACCTTTAAGGTCCTTTCCAATCCATATTGTTCTATGATTCTATGAAATCTGAGTGCAGCTTGTAAGGTTTGTACTTAGACACGTGTACTTGGTTTATTCGGATGATGGGGACAACATGGGATGACATTTAACAGCGTAAACCTTACTTAGAAAAAGTATTTCCTTTTCTACCTGAAGATTGTTTGAATTTTGGGGGTAGCCGTTTCTGTGATGCCTTGGCACGTGAGGACTCTGAAGAGGGTAGATGGTGTTGGTTCATGTGAGCTGGAAGAGGGTTGTCTGGATGGTGTAGGTGCGATGGAGACACGTGAGCTGCTGAGAAGCCCTTTGCTCCAACTTCAGCAATTCCTGATGGTGTCAGGGTTGCAGCATGGGGTGCATGTGCAAGCTGTGCAGGTTTATAGCTTTGTGCAGGTCTGATACTTCTGGGAAACAGATTTTCTGTGTACGTGCTGTCTGGCTGCCTTGTCTGTGCGCAGTTATCCATGTATTTGAAAGCAATATGTTCACTCTATGTATATACCAAGTGTACAAAGTGTTAGATTGACTGAGCATGGGCCATGTGGTTCATTCCCATGCATTCCACCTGGGAGAAACATCACACCTACAGGAGTTTGAGCTTAAGTTCATATTCATTTTCACTTAGATATGGATTTTATTTTTTGCAGGTACTTTAATGACAATATCATTTACCAAGAATGTTCAATGAATGGAGAACATTTTATGCCATATTTTAAAGCAAGCTAGTAATTCTTTAAAACATTTTCTAACTTTTTTTTCTTGCTCTCTGTGCTTGACTCAAAACTTGTTTTCTCTTTTCAGGCAGCTATAAATGGTGTAATACCACAAGAAAACGGCATTCTACAAAGGTAAGTAGAGAAGACAAGTAGTGCACACAGAGAGTGATGCTGGATAACAGTTATATTTTTGTTCCTGAATCCGAAGATGATGACGTAATTCTCCTTTTCAAGCAGTTTCTGGAGCCACAAATTCTATTTCTGGCAAAGCTGATTTAATGTTCAGTTTTTCCCATACTGGTGGAGGACCTGCTCAAGCATCTATTCAAATTGATTATTTTTTATTCTAAATTCATTGGTTGTTGGGTCATTCTGTGCAGGGCTGTCTCTTAACAAAGCCTGGATTTTGGTATCCTTTCTTGGATGTCAGGGCTTGGGTGTGGTGTTCTTTGTTGTTTTTTTTTTCCTCCAAAGATCTAAAAATTTGCAAGGCAAATCCACAGATGTTCCTGGCTAAGTATTTTCTTTTTCCTTATGCATTTTTAAAGCTATTGATATTCTATGCTTCTCTGACCCTGGACAAAAATGTTTGCATTTTTGTAGTTGCTTTTTTTTCAAATTGAATTAGAGGCAGCGGATACTGTGCTAGATGAAGTAAAGTTGCTCCCTTCTAAAAGTAGGTTTACTGATTTTCTTTCAGCTTCTGAATTAAATTTTGGCTTGTATATTGATGCCTGGATATCTTGAAGTCACTGAAGCATGAGCTCCTAAGTGCTGATGAGGCAATTGAAAACAGCAGAACAGGAATTGAGCTACTTGAGAGGGACAGTAAAATAGTGTTTAAATTTTTTTTTTAAAGAAAAATACTCAAGGTACTATTTTAAAAAGTTTATTTTAACGATGAAAAAGGATACGTAATGTAGGTAAAGTGCTGTTATGACATCTCTGTCAATACTTACTAAGGTATCATTAAATAGAATCAGTTTTTGATTTAGGGCAAAACCTGATTTGCTCAGCAAAGTTACTAGGTGTTTATTTACCGGAATGCCTACCTAGTCTATTGGAGATCAAGCCTCAGTTGTGTAAGAGCACTTTTTCTACCTATGTTAATAAGTCCTGACCTCAAAGCATTTATATTCGAAATACCAGAATGTTTTGAACCGTTTGCTCAGTGGGGAAGGAGCTGGGGAGTAGTTATGCCTGGCTTGGATAACAAGCTGGTCCAGTGTCACTTACAGCTTTCTTCCACATTAATTTATTCATTTTTAGACATGATTAAACAATCAAACGTGTCTCAAATGTTATTTTTTTTCTTCCAATGGAAGTGGGATTAAAGGAGGCTCAGAAGACTTAAAAGCCCTAGTTTCTAGTGGTTTTCAAATGAGGCTTATTTTACTGATGTGAGGCTTTTTATGCTCCATTAGAGGTTGCCAGTCAGATATGTAGGATTCCTTTTGTGGTAGAATCTAATAGAACTAATACAACTGGTAAGTAAGTTAATTTATCGAAGGGGGAAAAAAAATGCATTTTGTTTTATAAATCAGTTGTGTTGTTTAAAAAAAACCCCAAAAACCAGCCCTGAGAATCAGGATATTCATTGCTTGTTGGGTCTGTTAACAAAATAGTTACGGTACTTAATTCATATCTTGCCATCAGATTTAAGACAATAACATATCACCGGGTTTTTATACTTTTTGAAATCTGAAAACTGTTTCCTGTGCTGTTTAGACTTCTGAAGTGGGTTTTTGTCCTTTGACCATGGGTCTTTGGGTCTTTATAGCTGGGAATTCATCCTTCTGAGCCTGCTGATGTGAGAAGGGAAGGAGCCCCTTGTTTTACAAGCATAACGTGTTTTTCTTTTTCAAATGCGGAAGGCTCGATGATGGGATTTGCAGTAGCTGTGTATAAGTTCTGCACTTCTGTGATGTGCATGCCATCCACTTCTTTGCTTTTTTAAGTTCGGACCTCCTCTGGATGACAAATTTGTCTTGCTCTAAGAAACATTTCATTTGAGAGATCTTGTGGTACCTTCAAGAAGGGCAGGATGCATTTTTCATACAAGTTCTGTTTAAGGATGGAAATGAGACAACTTGCATCTCAGTGTTTCCTAAATCCATCTTTGCTCAGCTTCCATTCTTTCAGTGCATATCTTTTATTACCTTGCATCCTCCATCATAATAACCTGTAACTGCCCAGGACAGATAATCTTCCTGATCAGAACATCTACAAGGTAAAGCTCTAGGCTTACCTTGTGAAGCTTCTTGCCTTCCACATTTAATTTCTGTATATCATAGTTTTTTTATTGGCCTGGAGTAATGTTACTTAAATTTCATGTTTTGTTACCTTTATTTCTAATCCCAGTTACATGCTTCTTGTGGAGAGGCTCAATGAGGAAGATGAAATGCTTATGGGTAGTGAGGGTTTCCCAATTTATTCTGACCTGTAATGCTGTATGTATCCTTGAGCCAGGTATGGAGACATCCTTATATGAATGTCCAGGAGGCTTTAAGGATTTTGAACTTAAAGGCAAGCTAGAATTCAGCGTTGCATTACTGTTGTACTTCTAGGTATTTTTTGCAATATATACCTCATTATCTTAATTTATTTACCTTAAGTACATAACTATTTTCATACCTGACTTGTTTTCCATTCATTTGGTATTGGAAAGTACCAATCCATGTGCAGTATTTTCAGCTTTATTTCTTATTTTCATTTCCATTTGATACTAGCCCAGTGATGTAGAAAGCTGGTTGTTGCCATGGTGCCAATTTTGATATGGTCACAGCACTCCTGGAACAGGAAATAATGCTTCTTCTCAAGATAATTCTGATATTAATTATATAGTGAACTTTAGACTGAAGTAATGGCTTAAATGCTTGTCAGCTAAGCTTTTCTCCTATAGCACTTCTGGGTCACTGAGATGCTAATATTAGTGATATGACAGTTATTTTCTAATTATTAATAAAACAGTGTTTTCAGATATGACAGTGTAGTTTATTCAAGAGGTGTGTGCTGTGAATCATAGTAAGTGAGTAATACTGTTCATTTTGCTTTGCTAACTTTTATTTAAACATATCAAGCTGTTCTGTTTAAACCTTCTTATCTGCATTTTTTTCAGTGAGTATGGTGGAGAGACTTTACATGGACCAGCGTATGGCCCCGCAAGTCATTCTACAGCAGCTTCTTCAACTCCTTCCTCCTCCTCAGCATTTCGCCACGTAGTGCCATCAAGACAAATAGTGGAAAGGCAACCTCGAATGCTTGACTTCAGGGTTGAGTACAGAGACAGAAATGTGGATGTAGTACTTGAAGACAGCTCCACAGTTGGTAAGGATTTGCCAAAATGAAATGAAAACCGTTGTGGTAAATTGTTCAAACAAAAACAAACGAAAAAGACCCAACCCCAACAGTCCAAGTCCTAAAAGAAAAAGCAGAGCAAAACAAAACCGCTCCAAAAACCCCACAAAACCGCCCCAGAAAATGCAGCCTCGACAGCTACTAACCATTTTCAAATCTCTTTGCAGCTTTAAAAAAAGCAAAATTTCACTAATTCATTGTAAAGGTTAGTGATCTATCAAATATTTATTTTGAAATCTAGTTTTCTTATGAACTTCAGAAACAAAATGAAGACTACTGATTAAGTTGAGGCCTGAAAATGTAATTTGGGGTAGAATTAATGTAGATGCAATCTACTAATAAGCGGATGATCTTGGCATTTCCTTTTCAAATCTCTGTGGCATCTCCTTCTGTGCAGGATTAGTGACAAGATTTAGAGGAATTTTTTCCAGTGTGAAGAGCATCATTGCATTCTTCTTTTTCGAGTTTTATTTTACTCTTTTATGCAAATTAAGATTTCTTTTATCAGTTTTATTGTCTTTAGCCTAAAACTGATGCATTTTGTAACAGTACGTTAGAAATATGCTATTGTTAGTAGTGTGTGTCAGTTTTTGCATTCTCCAAACTGTGAGTTAATTTACTTCTGCTGAGGAAGAATATTTTTTTATTTTTTTATTTTTCCTTTTGAATGAAGATTCTATACAGATCAAGATAAGGAACTACATGAAGGAGGAGTTGATCAAAACAGTTTTCAGTGCTGCAGCCTTATGTCTGTGATGAAATTTTGAAACTGAAACTTTCGATCCTTATTTGTCTTTTTGGCATTCGATTTGGTATTGGCTGGTGCCACCTAGTGGTGATTAGTCTGAATTCCTGATTAGTGTTGTGTTCCACAGGGACTGCGCTGAGTGGCCTCTGTGCAAAGCAGATATAAAAGCCTGATCAAATCAGAATTTTGCAGCCTTAGTATTTTGCTTTTTTCTTATCAACTTTCATATATAAACGATTAATCTGTAGGGCAGAAGCAGTCAGTGTAGAACTTTTGTCTGTATCTTGGTATATGAAGATTGAGGGCAGCCTTGTGTTTAGAGAAGTACAATAGTAGCCTTTGAGAGAAGGCAAATAGTAGAATTTCAACTGTGAACTTCAGGAAAGAAGATTTTTGGCTTTTTCAGGGATCTGCTTGGCATGTTCCCATGAGAGACTTCTGTGAGGGCAAAGGGGCCCAAGAGAGCTGGTTGATCTTCAGGAACAACCTCTTCAAAGGACAAGAACAGTCCCTTCCAACATGCAGAAAGAGAAGCAAGCATGGCAGAAGACCAGCACAAAAGAACAAAGAATTTATGACTAAGATAAATGCAAAAAGAAAGTACACAAAAGGTGGAAGGTAGTGATGGGGCTACCCAGGAGGGAAGACAGAGTTGTTGCCAGAGTGTGCAGTTTTGGAGTTAAGTAAGACTTGGGTCAAGTGCATCTGAAACCACTGAGGGATTAGAAGGGCTTCTGTAAACCATGAAGGGCTTCTGCATCGGTGTGAAAAGAAGGGCTAAGGAAAATGTGAGCCTACTGTTCAGTGGTGATTGCTGAACCTGGTCCGTGGGAAGACTATGATGAAAATATTTCTGAAAGCTCTTTTTGAGCACAGGAAGGAAAAGAAGGTGATTTGGAAGAGCCAGCATGGATGGGCTAAGGGCAAATTGTGCCTAACCAACATTATTTGCCTTTTATGATTTGATGGCGGGCCCTGTGAACAAGGGGAGAATGGTGGATGTCACTTTGAGTTTAGTAAGGCTTTTGACATACTCTGCTCTAGTATTCTTACAGTTGTATTGTTAAGAAAAGTGGACTGATAATGTAGGTAGATAATTGCCTGGACTGCTGGGCTCAAAGTCTGGCTGGTGAACAGTAACTGGTTTAGGGATGTCCCTCAGAGATTGGTCCTGTGGCCATTGTTGCTTAACATCTTCATCGAAAACCTGGTTGTTAAGGTGAGTGCTCTTGGCAAGTTCACAATGAATCCCAGCCCAGAGAAAGTGGCTGATATTCTGGAGGACAGGGCTGCTGCTGTTTAGAGGGCCCTGGACAGCCTGGAGAAATGGGCTGACAGGAGTTTAATGAAGTCCAGAGAAAGCAAAGTTGAAGTTTGGCGTCTGGGAGAGGGTAACTGTGTGTTATCCTGTCTGATAACTGCCTGAGGGCTGACAAGCTAGAAAGCAGCTTTGTGAAAAAAGGTATCTAGGAGTGCATCACCAGAACACCCCTACAGTGAAGGTGGTCAACCACATCCTGGACTGATAGCAAGAGTGTAACTGATGTATCCAGGGAAATAATTAATCCCCTCTATTCAGCACTTGTGAGACATTCTGCAATGAGGCCAGCAAGATCATCAGGGGACTGGAGCACATGGCAGCACAGAAGGAGAGGCACGGAGAACTGCATTTGCTCAACCTGAGGAAGAGAAGAGGAAAGGTGGAGACCTTACCTCTGACTGCAACTGTCTGCTGGGAGGACACAGCGAAGATGGAGCCAGACTCTTCTTGGAGGTGCATGATAATTAGATCAGAGGCAGTGGACACAATTTGCAACATCAAAAATTCCTATTAGATACATGGATTTACTCGTTTGGGTTTTTTTCAATTGTGAAAGTGGTGAAGTACTGGAACAGGTAGGCCGGAGAAGTTGTCAAACTTAGAGGCGTTCGTGAGTCAGCTAAACAAATCCTTGACTAAACTGGTTTAATTAGACCTTTGAGCTCAGCTTGGGCTAGATATGCTCCTGAAGTACCCTCCAGCCTGAGTTATGTTGTGACTGTAGTAACTACAGGAAAAGGAGAGCATCGAAATGTACAAAATGTTGAAAAAACTGTCAGACCAGTTAAATTGTATGAACACTCCAGTTCTTTAGCTTTATTGATGATGGAATTGGGTATCAAAAATATGCTCCCTCTTCATTGCTGAGAAGGTCCACTGCTCCAGACAGCATGCCCCTGCAAATGTGTGTGTCTAGCATACACGGTGTAGAACTAGTCAATTAGACGTCCAAATCATCATCTCCTTATGTGATTCTCCAATCATTCATGCTTTATGTGATTTTTAAAATTTATTTATTTATTTTAGCTTCGTTTGTCCTTTACTGTTTGAAGTGTGTGTCACAACAGTAACTAGATTAAATATGGTTTTCATAGTAAATTCATCTTTGCTCTCATTTAACTATAACTCAGCACTATTTGAAATAAAGTAGTAAGTGTTTATATTTTATATATTTTCTTTTGTTTTCTTTTTAGGAGATATCAAACACATTCTAGAAAATGAACTTCAGATTCCTGCATCTAAAATGCTGTTAAAAGGGTGGAAGACTGGAGATGTAGATGATAGTGTAAGTTTTCAACTGTTTTTTCAGTTAATTCTGAAATTCAGAGTTTCAAACTGAGCATCTGTGGGTGGGGATTACAGTGCAAGAATTGTGAGTTTCAAACAGTGTCAGATATTTTGGGTGGCGTACAAGGAACTCCTAAATGAAAATATTGCAAAAAAAATCAGGAAAAATCATTTCAGTTTATGTTGTTTTCATATATAATATGGCCTACCTACAAAAAGGATGTTAGGAAGTTAACAGTATGTATATCTCAAACCAAAATATTTGGTAGTATTGTAAATAAGTATCGATAACTAAAAGAAATAAAATAATATGTTAAAATTGGTGAATGTTTTATATTTATAATAATTTTTCTCCCCTCAGACTGTTTTAAAAACTCTACACTTGCCAAAAAATAATAGTCTTTATGTTCTAACACCTGACCTGCCTCCTCCTTCTTCAAGTCATTCTGGGTAAGTCTTTTGGCCATAAGTTCTACTTGTACAACTTGGTTTTGTATGGTTTTTATGAAGCTTCGTGTCCTTGCAGGAATCTGCAGTCAGTAAATACAAAGTCTTTTCACTGCTCTAGTAAGTTTTGGGATGAAGCAGTTCAGCAACTCATTATTGAAAAGAAGGTTGTCTCAAAGTCTTTTCACTGCTCTAGTAAGTGTTGGGATGATATTCAGCAACTCATTATTGAAAAGAAGGTTGTTAATTTTTTTAAAGCCTTGGTGTGGTACATGAACCACTTATGTACATACACAGTTTTACACCTCCCAGACGCAGTGACTTTAACAAAAAATTAGTCTCTGTGGAACTAAGAGCTGGCCTTTCATAAGTTACTGTGTTACGTTAGTTCGTTTAATGTAAACTTTTATAAGTCATTGTCAGCAGATCAGAATTTTCTTTCTGAAATGTTTGTAACATTACTTTATCTTGTCGTCTTAGACTTTTAAAATGCACATAGGTAGGCAAAATAAACAGGTTTCTCCAACAGAGCAGGGTAGCTTTTATTACTGGTTTGAATACTCAGAAATTTAAATGGTGAGTGTTCGTATGTCAGTGAATATTGGTAAGGTTTGAAAAGGAAATGTTATTTTATGGTAAATAGAATCTTTACTGTTATAAAGTAATTTGCGATTACTTTGATTACTTTGCTTTGATTTCTTTCCTGCCCTTCCCTTCTTCAAAGGCAGACCCCGATGTGTTCTTTACCAGGAAAATATGAATTTTATTCGGTAGCCACTAGAGGGCGCGCAGTAACTGAGGCTGGAAGAGCAGCAAGTGAGCGGGAGGGTTGTGTTTGGAATTGCTCACATTGCGGGATGGTTAGACTAGAGTGCCTTCAAGTTGTCTGAAGAGGGAGTTGTTTTTCTGCTGTTGTGGCCGATATAGAATATTCTACAAATGCAGTCATATTACTGATGGAGGAAATTTTTTGGCAATCCATGGAAATAAGTTAACTGGTTTCCTATTGACTAAAAGTACTTAATAAATTACTAAAAGGTACTTGTGCACGTAACCGTGTAGTCTTGGAAGGAAATAGGAATGCGGATATAAATTATAAAAATAATAATAATAAAGAAAGAAGCATTAAGAGGGGGAATAGTGGGACTGGAACGGAGGGAGCGGAGTGGTGGTGAGCTGTGATGTGAACTGTATGTGCTTACGGGAGCTGTAGTTGTGTGTGAGGACAATAGGCCATTGTAAATAAGCAGCTAATTGAAGGACACAGAAAATACTGTGGAAAACCACTGTAAATACAAATTGTTTGGGATTTTTAACAATCCATTTCCAATTTCAAAATTTTCTATCCAGATGTCTCCGTGTATTGTAAGGAAAGAAAACTGAGGTCTGAAAAATCGTTTATTGCAACTGCAATAAACTATACAACAACAAACTGTGTAAAAACAGTTCTTAGGCTTTTTTATTGGATGAATAGTTTAAAAGAACTTTACTTGCTAGTAAAGTCAAAGTGGTTGTTACCTTTGCAGTTTAGACTTGTTTCATAGTGGAGATTAGTTCTGGATATTTTTAAAATAATGTTGGTAGCTTTGGGATAGCAAATGATGATTAATTAGTGGCTACTTAAACATGGATAATTTGAAGGCTAGATCATCTCCCTGAAGTCATAAATTCTAGATGAAAGGGGAGGCTTGCCTCCAATTAGAGCATCAATGCAGATCAAAACACATCTAATTGAAGCAATGTACCAAACCCAGTTACACTGTTTACTGCCTACTGTTAGGTCAGTTATTATTCAGATTAGTTTGTTACCCACAATTTTTAAAAGCATGATGCTCACATCTGTTATTAATGGATGTTGAGGAACTTTGCCGCTTACTTTGTGAGTTCATCCGTTGCTTTCTTCAAATGCCTTCTATTTTGAACTACAGATAAATAGTCGTGATTTGAATATCTCCAGAAAGTGATATTTGAAAAGCCTGAGACTTCAGTACATGATATTTTATGTGTGTGCCCTTCTTAAAAGGAGCAATCTGGTCACAGCTCTATAAACTCCAATCTGTGCCCGTTTTTGACACTGGGGGAGAATGGTGTCAGAAACATCCTTTTCCAACATACTGATATGTAGGCATTGAAGTTGATTGTGACAGACTGAATGGGCTTAACCCAGAACTGACTTAAAACTGGCATCTAAACGTGATGGCAAAGTGATCATGCAGTTTAAACAAGCAAAAATCTCCGAGGGTATCTTCGTTCCTCAGTGGCATATCTAAAGCTTTTATGGGTGACAGAAACCCAGTGAATTACTACCACATGCTAGTAAATTGAGGTGTAAAGATTAAATTTAAATGTCAAATACCACCTGTAGGGTTACATGCCCTGCTTCCACAATTTCAGCTGGCAAAGCCCTCCTTTTCCATGCACGATATCCAGAACAATAACAATGTGTTCTATGAGCTGGGGATGTAATGAAACCTGATTTCTAGTGAATTCCGGCCTCATCCCAGTGGCTGCAGTAACTCAGCCTTCTCCCTCTGTGCTTTCCATGATCTCCCCTACCTCTGACACTGCCTCCAGTTCTTCCCATTTATTTTGTAGAACCTGTGTGACTTTTTTCCCCTGCATAGAGTTATAGAATCATAGAATGGTTAGAAGAGACCTTAAAGATCATCTAGTTCTAACCCCCTGCCCTGGGCAGGGACAACTCCCACTAGGCCAGGTCGCTCAAAGCCCCATCCAGTCTGGTCTTGAACACCTCCAGGGATGGGGGATCCACAGCTTCTCTGGGCAATCAAGTCAGCTTACCCTGCCTCTCCTCTGTTCTCCAGCTGGTAGTCAGGTAACATTGAAGAAGAGGAGACATCACATGCTGTAGGTAGTTCTGTAATTCATTGGCTAGAAGTTGGCTGGATGGAGTTTAAAAATACTATGCTTCTACTGCAGCCTTTTACTAAGGAGGGTTCTAATTTGGGTCCTTTTCCTCTACCCAGCTGTTGATCTACACCCAATCTCTGAGACCTTAATAATGCTGTTAGGCATCCTTGAATCTATTGAGTATGTTCAAAAGTTACCAGATGGGACGGGTGTGTGAGGAAAACATGACTTCCTTTGGAAAGCAGCCTTAAAAAGGAAGGTGCCAGAGAATGTCCATCATTTAATTGTCCAAGGGGAGGAGAGATCCCTTGCACTGGCTTGGTCAGATTAGATTCTTCACTTCCTCAGAGTGACTTTCCTTCCCTTTGTTGCCTCGGGGCAACAAATCTGGCAATACCCAGTTCACAGAAAAGGTTTTGGAGAATGCAATGGAGTGTCAAAAGTGTAGGTGTGTGAGTCTGGCCATGGAGCTCAGTCATCCTGATGTCTCTCCTTCTGATCTTGTGTGTTCTAGGAGGCACTTTTTCTCTCTTTTTTTTTTTTCTTCAGTTGTCAATTCAATGGATCTAATGTATTTCATGTTTATTCTTTTTTGCTAAATAGCCAAAAGTCTTAGATACTTTATTATAGCTGATGAATCACTGGGAAGTCCAAAACAGTTAAAAACTATTTGACCAGGTGTTCACCTTTGTGATTACTACAAATAATGTATTTTTGCTAAGTGATTGTAATTTTTTTAAGAGATGTAATCAGCTGTGTCTATAGGAATAAATCCCCCCCCATCTTTTGGGTGATGAATCCATACATTGCTGTGTGATTGTTGCAGAGGAGTGGTGACTGTGGCATGGTGTCCTGTTGTACGCTATCAACTGTAGCAGAGTGTTAATTAAGAACGATGTAACCTGCAACTCCAATTATTAGTATTGTCTGTTTAGCTGGACAGGAGCAGTGCCTTGCTTTAGTTACTTTGAAAGCTTCAATAAGAATGGTAAGATTAATGTTTTATTTTCACATCTGCTCATGAGACAGTTTAAAAATCCTGAAGTTTAAAATGCAATAGAATGTAAACAAAAGGGCTTCTGCTCATTTACATGTTAGCCAGATTTGCTAACTGATTGCTGTTTGAACCTAATCTACCACCTCCTGCTGCATTAGCTACAACAAACATTACATTTACATACTGATTTCTTATTTTGTTTTAATGTAAATAATCTGTAATTACAGTAAATTTGGACTTCTGTTGACATGAGCTTGTATAAATCTGTAAGTTTAAAATGGAAATGTTAATTACCTTGTGTCATACCTATTTATATAAAATTCAGAGATTTTGGGGGAAATCTCCATGTCACTAAGAAAGATATTGCCTAATAGGAAATACTGAATGTATTTTGTAAAAACTTACAGAACTGAAATGAAAGGGAGTGTTTGCTGATCATTGCTTTTAATAGCTTTTTTTCTTTGAAATTTTAGTAATATTTAAAGGTTTGAAACCAGAAGTATATCCTTAATCAAAGTATTACATCAAAAAACAAAGCATTAAGGCAGTCACTTAACAATAGATAAACTCAATCTGTTTTATATATTGTTACAGAACAATAGAAAAGCAGTAAAACTGGAAGCTTAAAATATAATAAATATCGATTTATTATATTTTTATATGATATAGATGAAAATTATTGTTATAAAATACTAATACCACCTTCTTCAGTGTTGCATAGATTCATTGAACAGTTGCTTTCCCCTAAGATTAGCATTATTTGCACTTACACATTTTTTGGCTAGATATTTTCTAGTCTTAGTTTATTAGACTTCTGGTTTATAAATTGTACTGTATTGGAATTTGGATGGAGTAGCTAGTGAATAAACTCTTTCCAGACTCTTAATTGAGTTTTATATTTTGAGTTTAGTGGGAAAAAAAATTCTCGCAACTTCCATTGCTTGAAATTTAAGTTTCAAAGAGAAACATTTTTGTTTGCATATTGTAGAGTTTCAACCCCAACTGAATCCTGGTTCCATGGCTGAGGTTTCTGTGCATTGTGATAGTGCTGATAACTGATACTATATAGGCAATCCATATGAAATCCTGAGCTGGTCTCTCTTGCTAGAGCTGGTCAGAGCGATGACTGTGCTCAGGTCTATTTTCTTTTGTCTATTCTTAGACTTCTCTTTTTGGGTGTAGGCAGAGTTCCTCTAATGGAAGATTGGTGCCCAAAAAATCCCATCGAGTTCCCTTGCCTCCTGTGCTGAATAGCGAATGTATAATCATTCAGCTGAGGAAAAAAAAATAATGTCATGGCAGTATGAAACCTATCAGCAAATCCTTTTGAAAGCCAGGGTTTGCAGTAGGGGGGAAATGGTGCTGATAAGAGTGGCCTAGTTTAGTCCTGTTTCTAGAATTTGGTTTTCTTTTCCCACTAATTAATTCTCAGATTAATTAAATTCTGTTAGCACTGATGGAAAAAAGAAGGCAAAAAGAAAACCTGTCTTGACTTTAATAGGATCTGGGGTTTGGCCCTGATTTATTTTTTCCCCTTTTTAAAAATTTTTCTTTTAATGCAAATGTTTCATTTCGAAGATTGTAGTCAACTGATAACATGTGCAGGAAAATTAAACTGCTGCAAACACTGAAACCAAAATTGTAGCCATGTGCATTGCGTTCAAAGTCAGTCTTCTCACTGCAGTTAATGTGCACCTAAAAAGAAAGAAAAGTAAGCTTCAGCTTACTGTCAATGGGAAGTCTCCTTTAAATACACTTATTTTGTACATTTGATCATAACCTTAATGGTGGAAAAGGTAATGGTAAGGCAAGGTATGTTTTGGAAGCTGAGTTCTATTGGCACAAATAATTTGGGGTAGTCTACATCCCTAGTTGCTGGAGGAAATGAATATGGGAGGGGGCTGACATCGCTGGCTGTCCAGCTGCGTGGTCAAATCGCCCCCTGTGCCACGGAGGAGCGTTGATACCCGTAGGAAGTCCTTGGCACAAACAGCCCATCAGATGAACCATCAGTTCCTCTTCCCATTGGCCTTGGAACGTACATATGGTCCAGGTCATATGGCTGTCAGACCATATGAAATTTTGATGTAGGAGTTCACAGGATCCGATCAGTTGACCACTGTATTTTTGTGTAACCAAAAGTAATATTCCTCATTATATTATTTTTCTGAAGGTGAATTATCAACCTTGCACTTTAACAGTGAATACTTTCAAAACCTTTTTTTTTCCTAATTTTTTTCAATATTTTTTTTTTAACCAGCCTAATTTTCAGTCTCCTCTTTGACTCTATTTGGCTATGAATATGTACAGAGAACTTGCTTGTTAACAACATTCAGCTTGTGTTGTTTGGAAATCCGAAAAGTAGAGGTGTCAAAATTGTTAGTTACCTCAAAATTTGAGGCTTTTAATTTTAAGGCACTTAATTTAAATTAACTGTGTTTGAAGAGTATTCTTTTCCTTTTCCAAATACTCGCTGCTGTCACACCCAGATGAAATAGAGAAGTGGGAAACCTTTCCCATGAACAGCTGCTTTTAATTGGCATGCTCTATTTTGGATAGTGTTGAAGTGTGTCTATCACGCATACCTTGAGAGACTGAGGATTTGATCGACCTAGCCTGGTTCATTCTATGTTTACATCAATTACAGAATGAAAATGTGAATCATGTTATTGGTTAGCATTTACAGATTTTCAGATAAGAGTCAAAAATAGCTATAATGGAGCCTTGTGTGATTGTGTGTGGAATCCAGAGCCATTCACATATGCTGCAATTAATGTTTTCAGAGCAATTAAGTATGTCATTCGCCTCCAGTATTTGCTGAAAACAAATAAAAAAAATCAGAATCTGAAAAAGCACAGCAGGATATTTTAGTTGCTACTGAACATTTGCCAAAAGACAATATGGCTGCGGAGATGCAAAACTTATTGTTAACAATCAAATTAGAATTACCTTTGAAAATAGGCATACAGCTTTTCAGGACTTTTTTTTTTTTTTTCTTTCCATCTCTTCTGAAGGACTGTTAAGTATTTTAAATTTTTTGGGCTCTTTCCTTACAAGATTTTGTGACAAGTGCAGCTAACTTTGTTAGATGACTGACTTCAGTTACAGCTGTAGTGTCTCTCATACACTAGGTCACACTTAGCATTGACAATATTTATCTTCCATATTATAAAGCCATAAAAGACGAGAAATAGCACTTCATGATTTTGTTTTGTAGTATGTGATTATTATGTTTAAGATGTCACAGAATCCAAATTAAGTTGCTGAGTGAAGATATTTTTGTAAGGTAACTTTTCTCGAGATGCTAAAGCAAACTGTGCATCTCTTGCTAAAGCATCCAGTGAGTATTGCATGGGTTCACTACCATCCGAGCAGCAAAACTGCTGCTCAGTAATTCCAGTAGAAGTTAAAACTAACAAATCAGGACTCAAATAATCTTGCAGTCCTTCTTGCCTTCTTGTATCTTAAGATACAGCTGTACTCATCTGCATATACTATTTGTCCTTTATTCTTGAGAGGAATGGCACGTTGCAATGGAACGTCATGGAACAGTGAAGATGTGAAGGAAAAAACCCCAGTCTGGCATTCTTTTAAGAGCGTGTGATAAGAAAAAAAGGAATCAAATAAGCCCAATATTATATGCCCCTGAACAGGTCAAATCTGCATAAATATTGTTTAGCAGTCCAAGTTATGTTACAACGTTGCTGCAGTTTTGTAGCCTAGATGAGATTGTGCACAGCTGTAATTGCTGTGTCTGTAGCAGAAGTCCTGCCTTCTGTTTTGAAAAGTAGATAGCTGCATAATTTTGTACCTAGTTAAGCAAACAGGATGCCTTTTTAACATCCAGATGCTTTGTTACCAGGAAAATCACAAAAAACCAAGTTTGTGGCAACATGAATGTATAGTTGGCCTGTTTAATCTGTATCTTAAGATTATTTTCTTTGTAATTCATATGATTAAAGGTGTTTTAACATACATTTAAAACAATTTGAGCAGAACTAACTTTTCTGAACGCTCAATCCCCACATGAGATATTTTGCTGTGGTTAGTTTTCCAGTTCTAATTAGCCGGGTTTATGTGCTTTGAGTGAAACTAAGCGGAAGAATTTCCGTTTGGTTTATGCTTCAGGTAACCCAAGAGAAGCGAGAGCATGTGTTGCCTTGTTCTACTTACCATCCGTTTTTAATGTGCATTGTAGCTTGATATTTTGTCTGGTTATCAATACGCTTACAAGCCTGGTATTAATGGCATTATGAGTGCTAAATATACCTGATGTTTGTGAAGATAATGTGACTCTCTCCATTTTGAGAATACTTAACATTTAGAAGAGCTTTAAAGGCTGCAGCCACCTTATTAAGGAAGGAGTTCAGGAATGGCCTTTGGTCATTCTCAGCATGCTTCCTTGCATTTAAGAGTGAAAAGAGAGATGATAATGTTGTGCCTGGACTTGTCCATGTAGAGTTTAGGGTACCCTGGGGTTTTTGCATCTAACTGTAAAACAAGCTATAACATGCTTATCCCTGATTTTCTTGTTTTTCTTTCAACCATTTCAGGGCCCTGCAGGAGTCATTAAATCAAAACTTCATGCTGATCGTCACCCATCGAGAAGTCCAGCGGGAGTACAACCTCAACTTCTCAGGAAGCAGTACCATTCAGGAGGTGAGTGCTGTTTCACAGCTGAGGAATAAATGTAGCTCATTATAGCTAATGCCAGCTCTGTTAAAGAAGGTTTACATGGTCTTGATGGATATTCCTTTATTTTATTCGTCTGTTTTTTTAGTTTAATCAACCAGATCATCAAAATCTCTGTAATTTGATTAAAAAAGTTGTGGAAAAAAAGGGTTTTCTATTAAATTATACAGAAAAGATGTGGGGTTTTTTTCCATTGTAGTAGCAAAATATACGAAAAGTGTTTACTGATTTATTCAAGAGTGATGAGGAAAGGCAGTTATTCAAATGACATTTTGTCTTTAAGCCCCTTGAAGTCCCTCCATCATCCTTCCTTTCAACCAGCTCCATCTCCATTTTGTAGGCACCTCTACCATTACTGGTGGCTGTCGTAGCGCTGTAATTCTTACTGCCCTGGGAGCCAAACAGTTGTGTGTGTGATGGGCGTCACTGCCGTTCTGTGCGACGGCCAGCAAGGGGTGATGTTGGAGAGAGCTTCCTCAGAATTCAGTCCTGTAGTAACAACTATCTCTAACGTGACTCTGCACCCTCTGAAATTAGTACAAGCAGTCCTTGCGTATTTTAAAAACTCCTTTCTAAAGCCAAAGGCTTTTGTCTGATGCTCCATGGTGTTCCTAATGCCAGCTGTTTTGGATGTTGTTTTCCATATAACCCACTAACTTCTGGAAACTTCATAAACAATCTACAGATGTGAATCCTCAGAATCCACATGACAAAATATTAAGATTAAATGTTTGCTTTTCAAATTAAATGTATGTTTGCTATTGGTCTGACGCTTCTCTCAGTCTTTTAGGGTTAAACAGATTTTATTGAAGTTTTTTCATGTCACATGCTGACATTGTAGAACAAATTATTTTAAGTTCTGTAATATTAGCTATAGGAGAAGTATTTCCTACAACAATGAAAAGTGATCATTATCTGTTTTCATTGTGAATCCTGTTATTCTTAAGATCTAAATTCTGATCTTTCCATTGAGTGAAAGTTTGCTTTCTACTTTACTTTTTTAAACCAATTATAGTAAGTATTGGGTTTTTTTTTTTTAATAATATAAACAAATAGAGTTGCATCAGTTTTGGAGGGGCGAAGCTCTCACTCTTTACAATTAAAAATGATTCAAATATTTATGGAAATAAATGATCAGACTATTTGTTTTTAATTTTTAAATGGCGAGATTCTAAAAGAAAACACATACGTTCATATTGTCTGTTTGATTATTTTTTATTTTTTTTTTTAAATCTATGCTATATCACTTATTACTTTGCTGGTGAGTCTTACCTGGCTTAAAGGAACCAGAAAGCTGTGACAGTGCATGGGAATCTCAGCTGCCTTTACGTGCACTGAAGTTTTCCTGTTTGTTGGTAATGGCAGGTTACAGTCAACATGTTAACATATAAAGTCAACTTAAAAGTCACTTATGATTTTCACTGTTTAAACAATAAAAATAAAAAAACCTACTGCCCCATAATCAGCATGAGCATCAAACATTTCTTTGCCTTCCTGTCATGTATCTAAGTATTACATCCAATATAGTGTTTAAAATTTGGAAGACAGTCTCTTTTCTAAAATGAAAAGAGAACTCAGGACCTTCTTGTGCAGCTGATGCTGAACAGGTGAATATTCTGTCTGTGCACAGTCTCGAGGGAGTCACTGGGGATTTGGCTGAGGTAAAAGGGTTGGTGAACATTTGTCTAATTATAGAAAACAACCACTCTTTTGTATGTTAACTCCCTAATGACTTTTTAATTTAATTTTTTTTTCTTCTTTTAGCATAGAGTGAACATTGTAACAAATGATTGATGAATCTAGTTAGTCTGTGCAATTGGAGGAATTGGTGGTATCTTTTGTCTCTTCTCTCCCATGTCTCTCTCCTCTCAAGGGACTGTTAGATTTTTTTTTTTTTTTTTCTTCACTCTTCTTGTTCACACTTTAACAAATTAATAGTTTACTTTCCTTCTGGTATATTTTTGTAATCGTGGAAAAGCTCTATGCGAGTTGCAGTTGCCAACCACAAGAGGGCAGGAAGGACTATTCAATTATTACCTAAAAATGCCGTTCAGGGTTTTCAAATTAGCTTCTGGTATATTAACAAAAAGGAGTATAATGGCCAAGTTATTGTTTGATTTACAGATAATTGGCATATTGCAGGGAGGAGACTTAATTTCACCCTTTTAAATTAAACAGGGAGATTTAAAAAGACATAAAATATTCATTAATGTTCAGTGATTATAAAGCAGTGGCATATATTTATTCTACCTTTATTACTGTTTCGATGGGAAAATACTGCAAATATTTCAGAAATCGACTTGGCCATACTGACAAGTTGAAATGTTTAAGCAGTGTTAATGCAATCTACTCACACGTTATATCCTATGCAGAAAGATTCAAAATGACTACATCAATTATTAAAAGAAATATTTAAAATTCTATAAATGTTCTACTGCTTGCCACAGTTGGGTGCAACTGTCTCTCCAGGGAGAGTTGTGTATTTTGTTGTTATTATTAGCGTCATGAATTTTAAGGAATGGATATTTTTTCCAAGTGTCTCAAAAAAAACCCCAACACCCCACCACACCAAAACCCCAACTCCACTACCCTTTCAAAACTGTCACAAATATTTTGCAATAGATTAAATGCAGAATACAGTGAGCTCTGAACTGTGCTTTTACTAAACTACTGTTGCTTCAGTTCTCTGTTATTTATCTTTAATTGTTTAGAACGCATGTTTAATAGTAAATGATATATGGATGAATTGTTATTTCAAAGAAATCCTGCTGTTTAATGGGGAAACAATCTGGCAGAAAATTCTCTGAGAAGCCGAAGCCGTAGTACCCATGTCTGCTTCCACAATTTTTTGTATATTAATTCAATAGTTGGATTTTGGATGGTACTTGAAAATGCGTGTTTCTTTTTTTTTTTTTTATTATGCTTTATCTACATCTTCAACTGTTTACAGATTAAGATTTAATTTCTCACTTTAAAAAATATAAGTTACATTCAATTATATTGATGTGGGGTTAGGAGACTATAGGGAATCTTCAGAAATGAAATAAAAATTAAACTGAACTTGTGCAAAATTCTGGCTATTGGATTTTTATTGTGAGTTGGGCAGGGGAGTTGTTAACTTGGAAAGTTAATGATAACATGTTGGCCTAAATTGCAAATTAATCTGTGTCACAGGTTTCTGACATCTGTTTGTTCTTGTAAAATTGCAGTATTAAATTAATTCTGGGCAGATACTGTTCTGGGAAATATCATGATTACTTTTTTCCATGATCCGCATTTTAAAGTGGAAATTAGTTAGGTTTTGTGCCAGTTTGGAGACTGCAAATTAATACATTTCAATACATTTCCAATGTATTATATAGTTAAATAAGGACAATTCTAACAAATTGAACTCCTAATACTTCCAAGACTAAACGGAGTTTTCTGTCTGAATACTTGCTCTTTATGCTGCCAAGATAATTTGTAGAGGTTATCCGCAATTGGAGTGAGAGAATTTTTAAATTTTGATTTGAGAAGCTTTGTGCTAAATTACTACAAGGCATTGCCACGTTCAACGTAATTTGTTTTCTGTCGATGCTTACGAACTTGTTCTCGGTTAGAAATAAACATTTCTACTTTTCATTTTTGCAAGTTGTAGTTATATTACGTGATGCAGCTGAAGGACAGCCCTTTTCAAAGGGGAGATTATTTAAATGGTTCGTGGAAGGCAAGTTTGTGTTCTCATTCTGGAGCAGACAAACGGATTTGTGAAAAACTTTCTGAATTTGAGTTCTGGTCACAATAGCATGCTTCACACTTTCTGTTGTTTTAGTCAGTAGCATACGAAAAAAAATAAAAAAAATTTAACGAACTGGGTAACTGTTAAAAACAAGGAGTTTGCGTTTGTCTGTTTTACTGTTGGTATAGACTTTGAAGCCTTTTTGTGATTCCTGTGTGCAGGATTACAGAGGTATCCAGTGTACACAAGCTGTGGCTGCTAAAGGGTGGAGGAGTTAAATATGCAGAAACCTCAGGCCTCTTTGTAGACTGGTGATTTTTATTTTGTAACTGCTGCAGATTCCAGTTGAGAATATGAAGTAAAGCATGTACCGGGCGCTATAATTCCTAGTAAAACATAAAACCTGTGCAAACAATGCAAAGAAGATGAGTCCCTAAATACTGGCTGCCTCTGTGTAGCTGCATCTGCTCTTTATTCCCTTCCTTTAGCCAATAACCTAATCGGAGGTTTGCTGCTTAGCATCCCTGTCACCTGTGATAGGTAATATATTTGTTCTTTGTTCCCTATAGACTTACTGGCTAAGGTGGAATATGAAAAGCAATGTATCCAATAGCACTCGAGGCAGGAGGAGGAACTATTTGTGCATACAACTGCTTGGGCTGAGATAAACTATAAATTCTGTGTTGACAGACCCTAGTGACAGTTTGAAGTCCTTTGTGCTGAATTTTTAAAAACTTTTTTTTTTTAATAAGTGGACGAATGTGAAACAAGTTACAAACCCACCATTTATAAACACGTGGGCAGAAACCTTATTTAAAAGGCCTAAATTAACGCAATATAGTAATATGGTTAAGCAGATTAATTGCTGTCAGCATGCAGAAAAATAATCCAGCTGAAGGTCTTGTACCTTTTTCAGATCTGATTTTTTGGTATCTGTTCAAAATATTTTCAAGCCAATTGTTGTTGGGTAAGATCATCCACAGTAAAGGTCAGACATTGGCATGGGGATATGAAATGTATATATAAATAATGTTCTTTTTAATGTTATAGCTAAGTAATTACTATAAAATACATTTGCCAGAGATCAGAATATGGACATATCCAAATCTGGTATATACATTAACAGTTTCAGAAGGAGTTTTGTTCTGTTTTGAGGGGTTTTTTTTATCTTGCTTTAATATCATTGAAAACTATTCTTATGCAAATAAAAATCAGTAACTAGCACTTTTTGATATTTAATAGGAGATGTACAAACATTCTATACTATTGTTCAATTATTTTCATAGTATCAGAGAAGCCAGTAAAATATGGTTTTGCTATACTGATTGTGCTTGAGACATTATTTTTGTGAAATTTGAATATTTTGTTTGCTTTTTAAAGAAACTGTCATGTCAAAATTATATTAAATTTATAGTGAGTCTTAACAACGGTATACATAATTTAAACATCTATCGCTGTGAAAGCCTCAGTGTTCTACAGTGGTAAATGGGTACCGATCAGCGAGCTGGGTTTTGACTTTTTAAATAAGGAGAGAAAAATCTATTTTTATAAAGCTAAATCAACTTCTTGATTTGGTGATTGTTTTTTTTTTTTTTCCTTTCTTTTAAAGAAAACCAGCATATTGCTAAACTGAAAATTATTTGCTGAAAGAAATCCTTGATAAACTTTTCGTAAATGGTCATGTGTTTGGAATTATATGAGAAAGAAGTTCCTTGGGAAATAAAGAGAAAATACCTTTTATGTACCTCTTCAAAAGTGATAGCTTTATTAGGCACTTAAAATATCTTAATATCTGACTGTAAAGATCTGTTTCAAAGAGATCGTATTGATAAACGTATAGAACCATTATTTTTCTATTTATGCAACAGAAACAGCAATAAGAGCTAAAGAAAGGGCACTCTTTTACTCGTCTATTAATTATGAAGCTTAATATATTCCTGACAGAATATGTTTCATAACCTGTAATTTGGTTTTGGTGGGTTTGGACGTGCATATCATTAAAGAAACGATCTTCAGTTATCAAAAACTAGTAAACATGGACATTTTTATATGCAAGAAAAGGCAGAGAGTAAATAATTGCACTGGTGACCAATACTGTAATAATCCTGTTTTACAATATGCACTTGACAGGTTGTAATAGTGCTAATTGAAGAGACTAATTCACACTTGCTTCATTCTATTCAAAGGCAAAATCAGCAGCTTGTTTTGCTTTTGACCAGATGGTCCTGATGAACACCTACTGTGCACTTTAAGTGCTTTACTAGAATTACAAAGGCTGGGGGCTGCGTCCGACTCAAAATGATTTGAGAAGAGAAAAAAACCTCACTGCTCAATGGATTTGGTGCAACTAAATTAATTCTAGTGGACCCATTACACATTGAGCCCCCTTTTCAAAGTGCTGAGCCTCCTCGTTTGTTCTGTAGCAATGAGAAAGTGAAAGGCAGATTACTGCAAACAGAAATAAAAAAAAAAGTGCTGTGAAAAGGAGAAAAGAGGCCTTGAAGCCTTTTCATATCATTTGGGTTTTTCAAGTGCGTTATTTTTGGGGAGGGTGGATGTATGAAAAGCCAATTGGAGTTTTTTTTGTTTTAAAGTGCGCTATTTAAGTACTATGAATATAAAAGCAAGAGCAACAGTTGACTGAGTTTACTGTGGTAAAGCTTTGTGTCCAAGGATGAATCAAATTCATTATAGTCAATGCTTTGTATTTTCATATGAATGTAGGGTTAGTTTCACAAGACTGTGTCTGTTTAGGATAATTATAATTTAATATTTTCCTTTCATAAAGTTATCACTGTAGATATCTAAAATTTGCTGAAAGCAAGGCTTTTTCCTTGAATAAATTTAGAAGCACCCAAAGAGTTTAAAACTCCAAAGGAAGCTGTTTGATTTCCAAGGGAAGGCGAGGCATGTTCCAATAGCGTCAAAGCACAGATTATTATAACTAATTAGAAGTCACACATCTGTTAGCTTTCGATTTGTCAGCGCTTGTAGTTTTGTGTGTATATTTATATCTCCCTTCTTCCTTTCTCTCGTTCTCTGTCTCTATTACACCCCATCCGTAAGCGTAGCTGGATTTGAGAGAAACTCTCAAAGGATAAGGATCAATTTATTTGAATTTGAAAGTAATGAGGAGTCATTGTTATAATTTTGGTTATAGGTTCGGCTCCATAAATGCTCAGTCATGTGAGTTGTCCTTATTTTAGAAGTAATCATGTTGAGTTGAATGGCTTTGCTCGTGTAATTTAAGGATGCTAAGGATTTTGGGGATAAAGACCTAATTTAAAACCCTGAATTTTTTAAAAACTGCAATTAAAACCATCGCTTGCTATTCTGATTTTGAATATTTGCTGTGTTTTACTTTCGGGGTGGAGAATTTTTATGCAAGGCTTCTGTCATAATGCTAGCTATTAAAAAGGTGTTAGCATGAAATGACAAGAAAACCTAAGCAGCTTTATGAACATATTAAACAGCTATGTCCCTCCTTCCTGGGAAAGCAGTACTCTGTAGCTAAATAGTGTAGCATGGCTGTCTGTATAAATTATACTTAGTTGAATCATAAATGAAAAACTAAATTTATCATTTTTCACAATTAAAAAAGATTAATTTACAGCTTGTAAATTAACGTGTGCCAGAGCATGGTTTAACCTTTCTATCCTATGTTAGCTATAACATGATCACTTCTGTTATTGCATGATATACACTTATTTTAAAAAAAACAACAATCGTTGAATTGCTGATTTGTTTTCAAACAATGAAATTTGTATTTGTGCAAATTATAGTAGGCACAGTGTTCTCTCATGTTTTCTCATCAAACAACCCAATTATACTTATAAATAGTGAGGTGCTAATGAACTGTTGTTCTGGAAAAGTTTTTTTTTTTTTTTTAACTTGAGTAAGAAAGGAAACACTTCACAATTTTAGAGCGCTTGCTTGGTGAGAAAATATTTGAAAATATTGTACTTATGTAAATCATGTTGGTGCTATCACTTTTAAATACACAACAGAAGCTAATCTAAAACCCCATCAGTTCATATAGAGCACAACTAGATTCTTGACATTGTAAATTGCTCACTTAATTGGGAACTGATGATTTACTTTTATTCACTGACTTACAGAAGTTTTTTCACCAAGAGTTTATATTTCGGTTTAAAGTTTATTAGTGCTTTCATTCAATAGAAAGAGGAAATTTTTTGGAGAGTTGAGGTGATGAGGATATTTAATGTAGTATTGTGGAGATAAGACACCAAAACAGTCAACAGGATCTTAGCAGCGGTGTAATGATAGTGCTGCCCTACATCGCTTTGTAATCGCTATGCAAAGAAAATACTCACTTGCCATTTCAAACGTGAATTAATAGTGTTTGTCTCTGTCTGGTCCATAACGTCTTAGTGAAAGAGTGTGCTGTCTCTTTAGTGAACCCCTTTCTTATGATTTTTCAGTTATGTTCCTAGCGGTGTAATGATTGTGCTGCACTACATCGCTTTGTAATCGCTGTGCAAAGAAAATACTCACTTGCCATTTCAAACGTGAATTAATAGTGTTTGTCTCTGTCTGGTCCGTAACGTCTTAGTGAAAGAGTGTGCTGTCTCTTTAGTGAACCCCTTTCTTATGATTTTTCAGTTATGTTCCTATATGTCTGTGGAAAGCACTTCAAAAGTTATGCTTTTGTTTTTGTACCAAGAATCATGGGCATAAATTGAAAAAGCCTTGCACTCATTTAAAGGATAAAATGGCCTCATAATCACCCTCAAGAAATCCCTGTTACTGTTTTTAAAAAGGGTTATAGAAGCTCTTGGCAAACATTTGCAATAAGTGCCAAAATTTATGCCTTGCTTTGTGATAGTTGCGTGACCAGACAGTGGGGTATAGGATTGTTTTAAGGTTTTTACAGCTGCAGGCAAAAAGCATCTGTTCCTAGAAAAGCCTTCATTGTTTAATTTTGACACTGACTTTTCCATGCTGCTTGTACCAGGCTCTGGATTAGGTGCCACTAAGATAAAATTTGTTTTAAGTTGCTCCCAAATGCAGCTGTCACTATACGTGGCCTTGTAGCTTAGGCAAAGTAGACATAATGAAAACAAGCATTTTTGTACAAGGTCATCTCCGCAGACTGAAAAAGCTCAGAGCAGGAATTTTGACAATATTGTATCTTGTGAGTAGCCAGGCTATTAGCTTTTGTGTTTGTTTAATAATTGTTCTGGTGATCACTGACGTGTATGATTGCCTCAGAAACAATGAGAGAAAGGGATTTTTAAACTGCACTGCTTTTTCTTTTACGTATACTTTATATTTTATTTAGTTTGATTGAGCAGTTACTCTGTGTGTGTGCCTCTATACCTCTGCAGTGAAATGGAGTGATTTACAAAAATCAGGGAAAACTGACATTTTTGAAAGAGCTTCCATTTCTTTCCTTCAAAGTTTCCAGTGAATTAAAAATGAAAGAGCACTTCATTTTATGTATCCTAGAGTTGTGTTAATTTCTACCCAGCTGGTCTAAAATGATTGATACAAAGCCAAATTTGTGACTGCCTGCATTACAAAGTCTGTAATTTGCTAATGAATTATGATAATAATCTTTCATCATACATGAAAGATTTAGACAAACAATTTACTAACTATATAGTTTGATCACAATTTTTGGGTTTGTACCAAGCCTCGAATCTACTTTATTTCCCCCCCCCTATATTAGCAGACCAAAGTGAACTTATTCTTAGCTTGTTTTGAAAGCAGTAATGCTGGCAGATATGTGGGGATGATGGTGGACAGCAGAAGTGATATAACCTTGCAGTGTAAAATTCCTTCCTTAATGTATGTACAAATCAAACCACCCAGTTTTCAACTGGAGAAGCATCAGAGCATGCATGGCACAAGAAGCTGTTTGATACTGCATCTACTGTTGTAGGGACGTAGAAGTAATGAAAGAAGTGAATGAAAACAGGTTGGAGATGTTTGTCAAGTTAAATCTTCTCCAGGTATGGTAGAGACAAACTGCTTAAAGTGTAGTTACACAAAGGCGTAGGAGCGAACTAGGCTTAAAAAGAATGGAAGACAAAATCAAATCCGCCAGAAAAGAGGTAACTGCCACAAGATCCAGTCACCTTGAATGAAATCTGTGGTTACCTGCAGTCAGCAGAACTGTTCATCTTGCCTGATCTAAGGACCTTCTGAGTACAATGCTCACACTAGCATGCGAGCGCAGTGTAAGCAGGTCTCTTCCTATATTAAATCTGTACTTCATATAAGCAGATTCATAAAGACCAAGGATCTCTAACTATTTGTCTATAATGTGTCTATAAGGAAGAGAGAGCCTCTTCCTACAAATCTGTACTTATAAAATGGCAGTAAGTCTGTCTGCCTGGTGTCACGCAGTAAAGCTGTACGTGCCTTACTCCAACCCCAACAAAGAGAAATGGAGAAAGGAATAATGACTCCTAAGAACTGACATAATTTCAGTAATTACCTTCACAGCATCAGGGCGGTATGCAGCACCCTAAATATCTCTGTGATTTTCTCCCAGGAGGAACACAAAGACCTCAAATTTATTTTCTGATGTTCTTATTGAACTCAACAGCTCCAAAACAGTAATTCTTACTTAAGAAGCATTGTGAGCTCTTTGTCCCATTTGAGTTTCTCTGTAACCCTAAGCTGAATTTCAGTTCAACATCTCCCCTCTGTGTCTTGCATAAGCTCCTGTTTGCACTTACCGACAAAAAGTTCCTCTTTTAAGACAAGAAGGACTTATTCCTGAATAATTCAAAAGTGGGGAGTGCAAGAAGTGCTTAGATTAATCTGGGGAATGTTTTGTGTGTTGACAATTTCACCTATAACTAACAGTCTCTTTCACCCACTCTGCTTAAAAGGTCTTGGCTCTTTTTTTATTCTCTGCATTGACATTGGGCTGGCAGAGGAAAGACTAGACTGCAGCTGAGAACTATGACCACAGGGCAGCCTAGCCCAGGACTCAGACAAACAAAATGGAGAAGCTCTAATGTTCACAAAAAGCAGTGACACAACAGTGGAAGAGGACACATTTTTGTAGTACCAAACAGTGAAGTAAAATTTCTTTCTCTGATACAAAAGGTAAACTGCCAAGTCAGGCAGGTCCACATTGATCTTTCAAGTTTGGGTCTCATGAAGCCAATGAAAAAAATATGGAAATTCTCTATAGCACTTTGTGAGGTCTGGGTGAGATGGAAGATTCTTTTTTGATAAACTAAGAGTAGTAGACTGAGATGATGCTTGAATTGCCATGATGATGTCTTTACCCTTTAAGGGCAGTGCAATAGGACATCTGAACACAAAACCAGTTGGTGGTGAGGATCTACCATCCACACTATTTATGTTTCTGGCATTCTACTAGCGACCATTTCTAGTCTGGTCCTGTGGACTGAATGGTTCTTAGTAGTTGAAATCTAAAAATTGTGCATCTTCTGTTTTGGTGGTGTTCTAATGGTATTTGGTTTGCATCCTCTGAGACCGCTCCATCATGCAAGCTCAAGTACAGTAAATCAGACAAGTGGGAGGCCCAAGATCAGAAGTGTGTTTTTGAAGGGAAACACTAGTGCAATGCCATCCTACATGTACTGGATCTGCATCAGTCCTTTGGTGCAAACCAGTATTTTCAGATGTTACACCATTGGGAAACCTTCTCCATTGTAGCAGAAACATCATTTTTTTAATAATTCTGTAAGCAGAGCTCGTAAAATTCTTCTTGAGTGGGAACAAATATGTGAAAGGTTAAGTGAAAGGTGCACCTCCTGTGTGTTTCAACTCACTGCAGAGTAGCCAGGCAAAGAATCCACGTGAGCAGTAAGACAAGCCTTTTGAATACCCAAAATGGTATCGTTTTCCCTTTAGAGGAGTACATTAGCATTGTGTTTTATTCCATTTTTCTCTTAAGATCAGTTTGAAGTGAAGAACAATAGAACTCAGAGTTTAAATGTTTCTTCTGAAACATAAATGCAAACTGTTTGAAGAAGAGGATAATTTTAGCATGCAGTCTGAAATAAGCATCTGTTGTCTCAAGACACTGGTATCAGAAGAGCACTGCAAATCCAATTTCAGTTCTCATTTTGTGTCTTTTGCCTTGTGTCAGTTTATAGGTCAGATCCGAGATCGTTCAGGTTTGACCTACAAAATCTGACAATCACCCATGTATATTTTCTCCTCTGTAGGTCATTTTGCTTGTTTAGTAAGCCATGTCTATTTCTCTTTTTCTCTTCTTTTTAATAATTTGTTTTCTTCTGTTTCTTTTGTTTTCTGTTAGTCCACATACATGTTTTCTTTTTCATTGTTTTATCATTTCTGCTCTTTATCTTCTGTTTTATTGACTTCTGCAGTTTTTAATGAAAAAACTTTTAAGAATTTCTTAATTTCTACTTGTTTAAAAAAAATCGAGATGGTTTATCTGACAACTTTTCTAAATACAGTTTTCTCTTTACAATGCAGAAAAACATACTGTAAATCAGAAACTTTTAAATTATTTCACTGATTTCAGTGAAATTCAGTGAAATGATGCTCTTGATACTTATTTTCTGCAATGCAGAGTGCTAAGTATGTTGAATTAGACTTGAAAACTGTCCCTGTGTGGAGGGAATTGCTGAGTACAATGCTTGCATGTTAGCTTTTCAGACAGAGGGTGAATTTTCACTGATTATTATATGAATATCAAATGGAAATTTTTTTCTATCAACTAAATTGTTGTTCTTGGTATTAACTTCATAGTTCAACAAAATCATACTTTTGTAGGATTTAGGAAAGTGGGGTTACATTTTTGGTGTCTCTTTGTTGGGGTATACTTTATACACTGAATTTGCATAACTATGAGTATCCTTGTGGTTCAGAGGAGGAGCTGTTAGTACAGATCTGTAAAACAGTTGTTTTATTAACATCTTCACAGGGAAAAACTAGACAGAATAGCTGAATATGTAAATGAGCGGCTTGTGATGCTATAACTTGTCAAATAACCACTGATGCAGTATAGCTGAGCAAACTGTTTCAGTGTGTGCATATACAGTAGGTATTTCTCGCCAAATTAATATTTGCATTTGAAATATGTGTGTAGTGCAAATACATGAGAAGTATATAACAATTAATAATATTTTGTGTTTGATGTTTACATATCATGTGCTCTGCATTTTAATTCTTAATGTTATTTCTTCTTTAATCATCTTGAATTAGTGTTCCGAATGTATTGATTCAAAGGGATTTATTACTTAGTTATTAAGGTTTGATAGGCATTTTTATCCTTGAAACAGGTTGGGTTTGGTCAATAGTTGGCTGGCTTTTTTTGAGGTTGCCATTTTGTTCTTCAAAATCTCAGACCATTTTAAAACTCCTGTGTCACCTTTATGAATGCTTCTGAGTGGTGATGAGAAAAACTTACAGAATTTAATAATGCTTAAATAACGTTTTACAGCTTAGATCCATCTGCAAAAACGCTACATAGTTTTACAAGAAAAGTATGCTTCTAATCTGATTTAGTTAAACCAACATGAACTGTTGTGTGATCATTCTTATTTATCTTAAGGGCAGCTTGTTCTACTTTAACAGAAACAGAGGAGAAATTAGAGGAAGTTAAAGCAAAGCAAGGCTTGTCCTTGGTGAGGTAAAAAGAATAATTTCAACCTATTAGTCGAAATAATAACTAGTTAACTAATAACATAACTAATATGACAAAGAAATCATAGTAAAGCCCTTGTATGTACAAAACACTTAGTCTTAAGCGTTGCATCTGGTACCATCTTCTGCCATGTATCTGGTAGAAGCAAAACGGGTTTCCTTCAATAGTCCCATGTTCACTATGCAAGCAAGTAGAAACTACAGTCAATACTCAAACCTGTTGTATACCAGTTGTAAAGGAATAAAGTAACACCAAGTACTGTAGTGCCAAATGTGAAACATGCAATAAGCCTCATCAGCAGGCCCTTCTCTCAGTGCTCCTGCAACCCCAGTATAACGAGCTTGAAGATTTCCCTCTGAAGTGGCCCATCTTCTATTGTATAAATATGGACTTGGAGTTTGAGGACCGTTTAGAGTCTCTCTATTTATGTAATAAAAATTATTACCAACATTATTATTTGGTTACCTATGTAACCAAAAATTATTATGGTAATAGTAAAAAAAAAAAAATTGCATGTTCTTTGGGATATTTGTGTCCTTCCCCTTGAATTTCTTTCCTTGATGACTTTCTTGTTCAGCCAAAAGGATCCTTTTGACTGTGGTTGGTTTCATAGACCAAAAAAATGCTTCCAGGCCTTTATTGAAGCTTTTTCTGAATTCCTTATGTTCTTCAGTTCCCCCATTTGTGAACCATGGCTAGCTTCGTCCAATGCAGTTAGAATAAGGAAAAAAGTTAGTTTTGTACTCTGTTCTTTAACTCCTTGGCAATTCACGTGTACTGTTAAATTAGATATTACTAGAAAGTTTAATGTTCATATCCATCATAAATAAACCTTGTTTACACTTCTAATTTCTATAAATGTGCTATCCATGTTCTACCACTGTTAAAACGATGACTTATTGGGTAATTTTTCTTTTAGTTCTTTGTCCAGATTAGTCATAAATGTCACTGTTATAGAATAAATGTGAAAATATTCTTCTGTATCAGGAGGCTCGTGGTGGTTTGGAGGAGTGCAGTGTTCCAAAGGTTGTTCTGTGATCTCTAACTCCATTCCCTAAGATATGAAGCAGTGTTTATGCAAAATAAAATTAGCTGTATTCCCAAAATGCACCTTAAGATAACTTGTTTTTCAGGTTATTTTATTAAAAAAAAAAAAGACCTTGTAGCATTGTAAATGTAGGGCCAATTTACACACCTTGTAGCATTGTAAATGTAGGGCCAATTCTGCCTTCCTGTCTGCTTGTGAAGGGAGGATGTTGCTCCCACAAAACTGACGGTGTCCTGGTGCCCTCCTCATAGAGGTGTCCCCAGGGCTTGAGGGTGGGAGAGGGAAGAGGAGAGGATGAGCTGTTCTCAGCAACCGTTTGCCCTTAGACTTCTGTTTTGGATCCAAGCTGGGAGTCAATGTCATTTTACAGCTGTATTTAACTCCCTGTCATCCTGCTCCCTCCTTCCTCCCCACGTGCTGCTTTGAAGGCAGCCCCTGGGGTCAGCAGCCGCCTGGCTTCTGCAGGAGCCCAGCCACCACTCGGAGAGGGAGCCTGAGCAGCAGTGCAGAAGCAGGAGCCAGGCAGACCTGTCAATGGCTTTTTTTCCCCCCGAAGTGTTAATTGTGGTCACAAAAGTTAAGTGTTTCTGTAAAATTAACATCTTGGTATTATGTATTTATTTTCCACCGCGTAGCTTCGATGTCAAGTTTGCTCAGCAGACAAGTCAAAACAAGAATATTTTTACTAACTGCTGTTACAGCAAGTCTCAGCCTGGGATCTCAGAAAATCACAGTGTTCGTTCTGGTTAGCAGCTCATAGGAAACAATAAAGATTTAGGGTTCAGAATTTAATTGGCACTGATGTTGATGCAGGAAAAACAACCGCACACAGTTTACTCTTGTGAAGCTTTATTGATTCTTTTTTAAAAGGAAAGCTCTGATGAAAGTAAAAAGAGGCGTTTAATTTGCAAGTATTTCCACACAGTTTTTATTCTGAAATGTGCTTTTCTATCCTTCCCCATCCCTGCACAGTGAACATGCCTTAAGATCTTCTGATTCAGAGACAGATACTGAAAAACAAAAGTGTAAGATTGTCATTTCTACTGTTCAGCTTGTTAATTTGCATGATATTGGGGCTTTCTTACATGTTAAATTTACATCTTTCCCAAGGCTAATGTCTGATGTGCATTGATAAGTATTTTTAAGATAATGTGACTTTAGCATATCCTCAAAATCTCCATTCCAGATTCTAATCTTTTAGTGACCTATTTCCAAGGATCAGATCTGGAATATCGCTCTTGGAGAAGCGGGTGTATGAACAGAAGCTTCTTGTTCTTCTGACATTACCTGTATACCAAAGTCTAGAAATAGGGGTTTTTTTTTCCCATTAAGGCAAGTGATCTTTTGAATTTCAGTGAGTAACTGAGGGTATTTCTTCAAGGATAGATTGATCCTGTACTTTTAGAGTCTGCAACAAGGTCAAAGATAGGCAGCAGAATGAGCTGCAGATGCCCTTGAATGGCTTCCTGCTCCCGTGGCTTCCTTGCAAACCATGATAAAGAGTGAGTCCTCAGGGTATCATCATTGATACAGCCACTGCAGATGGACCTACGTTCTATAGCTGGTATCTCAATCTCTACTTTCAAAACAGGTTTGATGATTTTGGAAAGAAGCAACCTATTTCCCCTCCACTCTGATTCATCCATTTTCTCCACAGCTTTGGTGACAGATTCCACACATTTCTTCTGGTCTGGAATTACAATTTAATACTCCTGTCTCTGTGACACCATTACCAGCAGCTCTTAGCTTTTTGTTGGCTTTCTGCCATCTCTGCAACCTCTTTTCCTGCTGCTTTTCAGGAATTCGTTTTCACAAGACATCTGCAGGCAAGCCTTTGCTGGGCCGTCTTGCTCATCGGGCTTTAATAATGGCATCTTATTTCAAGGGATGAGGATTTTACAGAAACTATCCCAAATATCTAAAATGAATACAAGATGAGAATACTTACCTTTAAAACAGAGGGTCTGAGTGCCTTTATTTTCACATTCACATGGAGAGTTTTGATGTTACTGAGCAAGTTTCTGTATTTGAGGAGGTCAGTTAATCTGTGTTTCCTAACCTCCCAGATTCCTCTCTGTATGTTGCAGCTCACTTCTTGCTCGAGAACTATCTTTGTCTGTGAGTGTGTCACGACTGCTATTTGTGCACGTGTCACTTAGAGACACAAAGCTACAAAATAAATTCACCAAAGTTATTATCAGCAGTTACGCCATCCATGTGATGGGGTAGATGGCTGGTGATTGGTGGGTGGCAGCTTACTCGCCCAGGCAAGATCACAAGCTCTTTAGAGAATTTTTTTCAGCAGATGTTGATAGTGTATTTGCAAAAGCCCCACATACCTCAGTATCACAGTGATACTGTGGTACTGTGTTAATGGTCACCCATTAACAAGGATGTTCAGAGACTCGACTCCTTTCTTAGAACACATTTGGTCTTTCAGAAGGTCCCATTCCCTTCTGGTTCATCTATTTGAGTGGCCAAAGATGACATGCCCAGATGATTTGGAACATTTCTGACAACAAGGAGACCTTGGAGGATATCCTGAAAACTTCCCAGGTTGAGGTTACTCAAGGCTGATCTTTTAGTTTCAGAAACAACAAAAAAAAGTGCTAATGAATCTATCCAGACCTTACATCTCTGTAGCCTGCCTGTTATATACGTTCTTGATCCGTTGGATGTGCCTCTAATTAATTTGCTTCTAAGTGTTCTCACATAGATCATGAAAGAGGGGATTATGATTTCACTGTCCTGTTTGAAACAATTTTAGATCCAGGGCATACTCTCTCTGCAGGTGAATGACCATCAGCATGTGTCAGTCCTTTCTTTAGGTTTCTAGCTTGTTCTTGTTGGACTGCAACAGATTCATCTTCCCCATCTCAAATCAATGGACCCCATGATGTATGTAGATGCTTTCAGGGTTAGAGGGTGCTTGCTTGTCTCCAGTAGTGGATATTTGTCCCAATAGGTAGAATTAGTCCAGGACACTCACCAAGATACAGCTGGATGACCGGGTTTTTGGTAGAAGTCTAGATCCTTGTCTGCTATAGAAGCTTATTCCCAACAGATATTGGATTATTTCCTCGATCTTAGAATGCAGAGCTCTTGGGTATCTCTTAGATACCCAATAAGTCTTTGTTATTTCGGCCCGTTATCCATTAGTAGAGGCAAGGAAGGTTACTGCTCAAAGCAGAACTTCTCTGTTGCCGTTAAATAACTGTCCTTTCTGGGCAGAGGTTTCCTTTGCCATTGTTGCAGTGAGATTAAAAAAAATATTTTGAAGTATGTGAAAAATAAAGACTTGGTATAACTCTCTTGTTGTTACAACACAATAATAAAAAAGACTGCGCAGGAGCAATTCATTACACTTTTCCTTTCAAGCACTTAAAAGAAAAACAGAGCTGAAAATATTTCTTTGGGAGATACTGAAATACCTCATTACATCTTTCTTTTTATTGGCTATTGAGGTGATAATTCTGTAACAGGAATGAAAGAGAGGGTAAATTTTGCTTTGATTTATAGAAATGTGTTAATTTGAGCTGAATAGACTGATCTTAATGTTTACTATCTGTGAGTACTGTTTTGTAATACATAGTTTCTAGGTTTATTTTACAGAAGAAGTAATTCTGATGGAGACTTCTCTAATTCTAATTGGTGGTAATTTTTGGGAAAAGAGTAGCTGAGTTTCTAATTTCTTCGGTAATTTTTTCATTAAGTGGAACAGTGTTCACTGCTGATTTAATAGTTATAGACTTGCATGTCAAACTAAGACCAAAAAATGCAGAGAAAATAGTATAATATCTATGTCTAAATAATTAAGTTAACATTTATTTAGATCTTTCTGTTTCAGTGAGATGACAAGTTTCTGCAGTAGAATAGTGAAAATGGCAGAAACAGCTTCAAATTGGCTCTTTTTCCTAAGTGGTCGTTACATTTTCTGTTGTTGCTCTGCTGCATATCAATGGCAAGCTTTGTAAAGACTGGAATCTACAGAAGAGTTAACTGCTGTAGTGTTTTGGTCAAACACTAATAAAACGGCACTTGGTTGTATATTCAAGAAATACTGACCTTTGCCTTCACGAAACACCTTTGTGGCTTCAGCAGTGTGTGGTTTCTATGTTGCTTGAGCTGGACAATTCTCTAAGGTGGCCACCATTGAAGATGCAGTGAATAAATTTTTGTTGCATTGAGAGAGGCTCAGTTGTGCACTTCTTTAAGTAGTACAAGATAATGTAGGGGTTTTTTTTAATTTTGGAATTTTAAGGGGAAGTGTGATTTCGGTATTGTGGACTGCTTAAATTTTTAATTTAATTAGTCCAATTTTGGAAGGCAGTCCAGTTCAGGAAGAGCACCTGAACTGCAAGCTGCAGAACTGGTGCCTTCGCATGTATATTTTTGTAAATACAAAGCTATCCAACTTCCTGAAAATGCCACTTTACCAGTTAGCGTTTTTTAGACTTTGGCCATTTGTTAGTGTCGCACACAGGTCCCGAGAGGTTTGTTGGTTATCTTCCCAATCAAAACATTCCTCTGCTTTGCCAGTTAGTGTAAGTGATCTTAGCATTTTTTAGATTTTGGCCATTTGTTAGTGTCTCACACAGGTCCCGAGAGATTTGTTGGTTATCTTCCCAATCAAAACATTCTTCCTAATAGCAGTTTCATTTGAACAACCTGGAAATTAGTGGGAATGAGAATGAAAGGGCACATCCACCGTCGTAAAAAAACTCAATACGAAGTTCTAAACTTCTCTCTTTGCATAAGGTCTCCCCTTTATGAAAAATTCTATTTTCTAGACAGCTTCAGTGACTTTTTTTTTTGTCAGCTTTTCTGTCATAACTGCAGTTCAAGCATGTGAAGCAGCTTTTGGCAGGAGTGTGTGCCAGTATGCCTTTGATGAAAAGGTTAGGTTCAGCAAAACAGGACTTTTATTCTTCATAAAAGGGTTGCTGCTTGTAAAGAAAACTTCCTCATTGCAGAGACTTCCAGCTCATTTTTATCTCCAAATTGTTCGATGTACCAGTTTCATAGAGTTCACATTTATTGGTTTTTCCAGTAACACTTTTTGTTCATCTTCCCGTGTCTGCATCTGTGTAGAATTCGGACTTCAGGTTTTCCAGTATTGCTCTCAGCTTGCTGCGTTTATTTTAACCATCCCTAATATTTTTCTGTTATCTGATAACTTCTAATAGAAAACAGGAATTGGAAATAACCCTTTATAGCCTGCATATAGAAAAACATGATTTTTGGCAACTTGAACCTTACTAATTTGCTTTCCCTTTCATCTTTTTGCGTTCTACAAATACGTATGACTGGTGTACACCGACCACTAGTTCAAGTGCTGACTTGTTTAGGGAAAGACTTAAAGCAATTAAAGAAATAAGAGCCAGAGGGGTTGTTTTTGGTCAGGCTGCAGCTCTTCTTCTCAACTCTATTCTTTTGAGGAAATATGTTTAGTTCTACAAATACGTATGACTGGTGTACACCGACCACTAGTTCAAGTGCTGACTTGTTTAGGGAAAGACTTAAAGCAATTAAAGAAATAAGAGCCAGAGAGGTTTTTTTGGTCAGGCTGCATCTCTTCTTTTCAACTCTATTCTTTTGAGGAAATATGTTTAAACATATTTCAGTGTGCTAAAAATAGTATCATTCATGAAACCAGTACAAAATTATATGGCTTCTTTCAGTGAAGATAAGAAATTATATTCAGATTGTACCTGTGCTCAATTAATCCATTAACAGAATTTCATCTCTACTCACAGTCTTAATGTCTTTAAGTTTTTAAAATCCTGATGAAGATCAATTTTCAATTTTATCATGAAAGAGGAGGACAGGGGAATAGTTGACAAATACATGCAGATATTAATGGTAATGATTCTTGTCCCTTATTCAGAAAACTCTTAATATATTTTCACCTGTACTGCTGCTGCTGTCAAAGTGCAATCTGTCTCAAAAAAAGCAGGGAAAGAGGCAGATGTCTTAATATTATTTATATATTTTTAGTTCCTGCATTACAAAGCAAAAGCAAACCTAATATCTGATTTTTTTTTAATCATCTTTTTATTTTCTCGATTTTTTTTGTTTATTAGAAACCTATTTCATATTTACTTTGAATGCAAGTGAAGATCTAGCTCTTATGAGACATGACAATAAACTTCTGAAAGCTTTAAAATTGTTTCCAATGAAATTGTGTTTGGGACAAAAGTGCAGGGAAGCAGTGCTTTGAAACAGCCTACTTCATAATTTTTATTCTATACCATATAGAGGGAAATATATACATATTTGTATGTGTTAAATATGTACTAAATGAAAGATTTTTTTCTATCTTATTAAGTAAATTAGAGGGGTTTTGGTGGAAGATTCCATAGTTAAAGATGTAAACCAGCAATTTCTTGCTTCTATAGCACAACATAGTTCAGAGCTGAGATTAGAGAAACCCTGTAGAGTGGCTAATACTCGAGGGCATCCCCAACTAGAAAAGTATGTGAATTTAGGCATGGGAGGAAGGAAGGATCTGCTTTAAATTTAGTGTAGGGTCACTGAGTCTTAATGATAGATTAAACAAGGGAGGTGGAATAATGAATAGGGGTATGCAATGTGTAGCACTAATACCAGAAGTCCATGGTTTTCACTGGTTATTTAATGTCTTTTCCCATATGTTTCTGAATAGAGCAGGTTATGGCAGGGATGAGCTAAGGAATAGCTTTGTTAGTGAATTGTTAAATAGACTGAATTCTCTTTTTAAAAATGTATATGTATATAGGAGAGCTGCTTTTTAATAGTGTAATCAGGCACCTTCTATGCATATACCTTAAATGTGACAGTATTCGTAACTATATTTGTAATTGATGGGTGTATGTTGACATTCTTACACTGTGCAGATTGTCTGCATAATTATCTTTTCTGCTGTGAAGCTAACAGCCATTCCTTGATTAAAGCATAAATGGATTTCATATTCTTTCTAAATACTGTTAGCGTAAAGAAAAAACACCAGAAGTGGTGAGTTGATAGACATGAAAATGAAATGGAGGAAGTTCCAAGAAACCTATTTGTTAGTAGAAAGTTGACTAATGGCTCAGTAAACCTTGTTTTACAATTTAACTGGACTATAAAATAGTGTTGATAAAATATCTATTAAAACTCAACCATGTAAAATAATTTATTAATTCATACTTGCAGTGACTGAGAAAGATATTGCAGTTTACTTTAGTGTTGAGCTCATACTGAATTTCCACATGTGAGAGTCTACCAACTACATGATACCAACAGCAGAAGGTCAACCAGAGAAGTCAACTATTGATGGGTTTCTGGGTAATCCACGTTCTCTTTTGTGTGGTGAAGATACCAGCAAGACTTTAGAGAAAAGTCACTTTGCACATAATTTTTCCTTGGGGTTACAAACGGGATTGCAAGCTACACTGAAAGTCACACTAATAGGTTTGTCCTGTTGTTGCGACAGTACATACAGTAGTGGTGAAATTTGCATCTTCACATCTGGCTCATCTTCCTTTTTACATGTGTCTTGTTGGCTGACACTCAGAATAAAAGGGCTGCAGAGAGAGCCTAACCATCTTGTTCCCTCAGCAGTGGGCTTGCTGTCATCTAGAAATGAGACAAGTAAAAAACACATGACAAAATAATGATGTGATACTCCATTTCTTAAACTACAATTGGTAGGCTTCTCACTTAAATTAAGGGTTGGCTCTGAAGCACATGTGATTTGTGCATTTCCTGAAACTTTGAAACAATCAGGTTTTATTCTGAAACACGTTTGGGTGGGAGTGGAGGAAGGTACTGTTTGTCAATTAAATGTGGTAAGGATCATATGTCTTCGTATCATACTCTGGGATTTGCAAGGTTCAGTAGAATTTAGTCTCTTGTTGGACCAAATTGAAAAGTCATTTGGAAGAGGGAAAGGTGTTTGGTTGTTGTTTTTTTTTTTAAATATGAATACAAATGTTGGACTTTCCTAGAATAAAATGCAGTAAGAATGGGAACTCTAACTTCCATTCATCTCCTTATTAGTTTCTTAAATGACCATTTATTGATATGACTGATTACTTTTGAGACCCATGAAAAAACACAAGTAGGGAAGTGATGAAAGACTGATATATGGATTTGTCATGCTTAGGTTGTTGCAAACTAATTTCTTTTGAAATTAAGATGAGAGTGTTTGTCTTCAAATAAATTTGCCTAAATTTTTCTTATGTTCAGAACATGACAGCTGTGAAAGTGTAACAGATGTACTTTCCACTGTAAGAATCACATTGACTGTCTCTTTCACTTCAAGTGATAATTTAAACCCTAGAAATAATCTTTAAGGTTCTGACTATACCCAGAATATTTACTGGGCTGTAACTCATTAAGACAACTAGCTCCTTAGAAAGGAAACAACACAGCCAGTGTTGATTACAAGATACAGAAAAATATAATACAGAGATTTTGCGAAAGAGTTCACACACTAATTCCTGACCAAGGAAGTGGTACAGATGGAAAGACAGGAGTTGCAATGTTTTACTAGTTCATGTTCATGTTTTACCAGTGCCCAGTACTAGTAGCAGCTTCTGGCCCTGGCTCTGGTGGGTCTGAGAGAAGTTGGGATGCACAAAGTGTATTTAGTAGTTTAAATTGTGTTTTCATAGTGATTTTAAATAGCTTGAATCAACGTTGCTGCTCTGGGTCTTGGCCTTGACTTCATGATCAGTAAGTGTCAAGGTATATTTTTCTGCAAGTTATTGATGTAATCACTGAGATGATTTATTAGGATTATCTATTAAGTCTGGTAAGTATGCAATGCATATGAAATTACTTGTCCCTTGACTCCTTGTGATCTCTTTCATCAGGTTAGCCCAGACCCAAACTGTTACCCTGGTGCAGTCTTCTGTTGCATTTAGTTGACCAGCTCTTTCAACTGGTTGTTTTCATGTGCCTTTTTTTTAGCTCCAAAGGTCATCGAACCGATCTTAACAATTATGCTTTTCTAATTTGCAGTGTTTTTCTAATCTTTCCTGGCTTCTTCCTAGAGATATTCTAATTCAGCCTGTGTATTCTTTATTATACCTGTCTAACTTCAGCTCTGTTTCAGCCTTGTATACTGCTGCAGCAGAGTCCACAATAACCCTCTGGATTTCACGTAATTTTCCTCCCTTGCTTTGTGAAGCGCTCTGAAATCTGCTGGAAGGTGGTAACTAAAAGTATCGTTTACATCATAGTAAAACTAAGGTCTAATTTTTCCAGCCAGATGCAGGAACTGCATGAGTATGGACCTCCAAAGTTTGTCCCGCTGTTTTTAAAGGGGTCTTAAAACGTTGATTTTTAGTGGAAATAAAATACCTGATGTTTGGCAATTTATCAACATTTTGGGACATAAAAGCAGCTGGAATCAAGGTGATAGCATTAACAATCTGTTTTGGTAATTTTTCTGGTTTTTACAGCAAATTAATATACTCCCTCGGGGGGAACAACATTAGAAACTGTATTTACCCTTCATTTTGCAATTGGGTGCTTTGTCAAAAGAGTAGTTGCCTCTTGATAGTGACCTGGCAATAGATGCAGTTGCCTGATGTCTTTCATAATGTGCATAAAGGCCAGTTAAAAGTTTCCATTGAGCAGTGCTTCTTCATTTTGCTTACTAATAAGTGTATTTTCTCAAATGACCATTCCTACTGAATGGAAAAACAAGCTAGGACTTCAAAATGTATCTTTTCTGTGTCAGTGCACTGTATGTAGAACAAACAAACAAAAACTTCGATATTATCATCAGTTTTATTTTGGTAGCAGAAGTCTTTAAGGCATTTTCAAATAAATTTGTAAAATTGTTTTGGCAGTAAGTCTTTGTTTTTTGATCTCTTCTAACCCTAATCACATTTTCCTTTCAATCTCTAATGTCACAGCTAGCTCACGCTCTAGTTCTTTCATACCCTATTTCAACCTCATGCTTCTGTGCTGCTAAAATTATTTTTTTTTTTGTTTGGGGTTTATTTGGTTGGTGGTTTGTTTTTTTTTTTTAAATACTCATGTCTCTTGCCTCAATTTCTTAAGAATGTGTTTTCCCTTCTTCTTCTATAGGAATTTGTTTCTTCTTTTAACCTTCTATTAAAAAAATTCAAAGGGTTGTGCGGTTTTAAGTTCAGAGGGGATTATCACAATTAGGTCTCCTAGGCACTACAAGCAATGAATAATAATAATTATGTAGGCTGAACCTTTGTGCAGTGCAGGCCATATAGCAGCAATCGGTAACTTCTGCATCGAGTTCAGAAGATTGTAACTTGCATTTAGCAATAATGGTGTTCTAGAAGGACAGCTGATTTCAGCTATTTAAATATGGAGATCAGCAAAGTTTTCTTTATTCCACAGGATTAAAATGTACATGTGTGCTGGCAGAAAACCAAGGCGTTGAGAAATAAAACAATATTTTAAAGATAGTGAAACAGTTGTATATAATTTGCTTAAAGTGAATAATGTAATATAATATAGTGAATACACTTAATATTTGCCACGTTTCCTGCAGTCCAGGAAAAGGCCAGATCCAGAGCAGTGGCAAAAAGTAGTATCTGGTAGCTTGAAGAGAGCTCAGATTGATTCTCAAACCTCAAACCTTGTCTGGGCAGGAGGCTGAGGTTGGGAGAATATCTTGCTAAATTTTTGAGGGCACATCCCATGTGCTGGGAACATCCATCTTTTTAGATTGTATTACAGATGTATGTATATATATGTCTATATTGTATGAGGCAAGCAGAATTTCACGTGTCAAAAGATTCAGTAAAGTTTAAATGACTCCTTGCTCTGATAATCTGTTTCAAAATTTACAGGTTTTAACCACAAAAATATACTAATATGACTTAGTGGACTGTTTGATTGCAGGTTATGGTGTTAAGATACTAACTTGGCAGAAACGCATTAAAAAAGGTCAAATGGCATCCAAGATGAGTTGGTTCCAGAATGAAATAGAAGATAATGAAATATTAGTAATTGTGAAATCTATGAAAGTAATTTATTCGCGTTATTTCTGTTGCCGAAAGGAAACTGCAGAATGCTTCTTTTCAAGTATTTACAAAATTAAATTAAAATTAAATATATAATTAGGTCAAAGTCATCTGGTGATACCTGAGGTAGATGCGCTTCTGATAGCAGCTTCTGCTCAGAAATATAATTTGATGAGGATATACAGTAAGTAGGTAATGTCCCTGAAGGTGTCTTTCTCTCAGCTGTAGAACAAGAAGACAGAAGTACCCAACTAGCTTTGAAAAAAAAAGAATCAGTTTATTTTCTCAATTTAGGGCATTTCAAGTTTGCCAGTAGTATTTCACTTAAGTAATTAGGACTATCTGTAGACCTCAAGGATTTGCATCAGTAAAATGAAGTTAATGTTTTTGTTTTGGATTTTGTTTGATGACTCGCTGTGGTGGATGTAAATCTGGAGGAATGAGGCTTTAAGTGCTACATTGGGAGTAAAAAATCCATCTGCCTTTCTGGAAGTGGTATTGAGGAGTGTCTTCATATCTAGTGTCTCATTTTCCTAAATGAGATAGTTTTTACTTAAATAATATGGTGAATCAAGTTTTTTGTCCATTTATGGATTCTTCCTCCTGAAAATTTTCTTCCCTGCCCTATTTTAAAATACATAAATGCGAAATAATGCATTAACTCTGCATTTACTTATTCAGACACTTAATAACTACTTAGTAGTTACCTGTTTCTCCTCACCTCATCAATGAAATTGGAAATGGTATGGATTGTTTATTTTAAAGTATTCATTTAATCCCTGTATATGAAGTTCTTACTCCACCGTGTCAGTGATTAGAGGCAGAATTCATGGACTTCAATTGCTTTCCCAGATACTGAATTTAAAGAATTGGCAACATCAAAAAATGGATATGCTGGGCTTTGCTTAGGGTTTAATATGACTTAATCTTCTTTGTTTGAACTCTTATCAGCAAAATGTCACAAAAATCACACATTATTTTCCAGACCTAAGTTAATTTGAATGGTTTTATAATGAATTCACCCAGCTTTCTAATGAAGATGTTGACACAATTTTTACTAAGTACTACAATACAACCCATTTTACACAGTAGTCTAAACTGGGTTTATTTTGGTGCAAACACTGTTCCATACACTCTAAAGTGAAAGTTGGATGCGTTAGTGGATTTCTGTACATAAAATGTGTCTAATGACAGGAAGGTGGGACACGGAAATACTTCTCTATGCTTGGAAACTTGGTAGATTCTGTTCCCGCTTCCTATGCGTTGCTGCCAGATTCCTGATGCTCTTTGCTGTCTGTCGATGGAGGTGTTAAAGGCTTTCCTCTGTCATCTTGAAGACCATCATTTTAGCTGGTTTAACCTCCTTCCTTTCCATCTTTTTCTTCACCAAAATGTTTTTGCTTACTCTGTGTTTCTTTCTGTCACTGCCCCATCCGTATCATTGCTGAAAATTTTGCTTACTTCTCTTGGCTGCTTCTGTTACAATGTCAAAGTCAAGATTCTGGCTTTCCTACCAGTGCCCCACGCAACCTTGCTCTGTCTGCGTCTGATCTCATTTCCCTGCGCCCCCCAACTCACATTCCACATTCCTCACAGTCCTCTGACTTTATTGCTCCTTTTGTCTGCCTTTCATGCACTCATTTTTGCACTGTCTTTCATGCTGCCTATGTGCCTGGAACAGTCTTTAGCATCTCAGCCAATTTACAGCTTTGCATAAATTATATTTAATAATAAGACTAACAAAAGTTCATTATCTACATTATTTCAATTAACTTTGTACCTGCATAAGCTGAAAACAGCCTGAGGGAAACTACTGTTAAACTTTGTTGTGATTTGTTGTGATTCAAAGATACAGATTCAGGCATGACAGTTCTTTGTTGATTCAGCATAATATTTAATTTTTTTTAACAATTCGGTAGGTGTTAGATTGATATATTTCTTTTTATAGTACATTTCAGATTTTTCTAATCCAGAAATAAGAAAATAGCTACTTATTCCTGGCAAGTGAAACCACCAGAGGGTTGTCACCATCACATTACCTGCTCCAGGTTTCTTGCCCTGTGGTTTATTTTACTTCATTTTATCCTTACTGATATGGATGTGAAAGGGCTTTGAATGTTGGATTAACTTCATATCTACCAAAAAAGTGTATCTTTTGTGTTTAACTTTCCTATTAAAGCAACATACTCATCTGCTTAAAAAAACAGTGAAAGATAATAAACTAAGACTCTGCCCACGTCTGGGAAGTTTTCTCAGTGTGATGGCTACTTTGACATGTGGGTTTTCTTAAAATGTTAAAAGTTGTTTAACATTTCAACTCCCTTCTAACAGCAATGAAAATGAGCTGAAGGTAAAACTTCATGTGCTTCTCCAGCACCAGTGTATAGCTGCAAGGCAGGGCATTCTCCAGGAATTATATGTAATTTTCTAAGTACAACTGCACCTGATACATATGGGGGTTTTCTTTTAGTTCAAATGCCTGTATCGATACTGTTCACAGCTGAGTTGTGGAATCAAATAGACCTGTTTTTAATTTGGTTTTAAACGAGTTCGTATATTCTGGAGATCATAATCTGAAGGGCGGCTGCCATAGTAATGTGCCAGTCCCCACGGCATCTGAACATTATGAAAAGAAATTCTGGGCTGCAGAAAGACAATGCCACCAATTAGTATTTCAAACTGATCAAAGGTGGGGGACCTAAAAGTTTGCCAATAAACGTAGCTCAGCGGATGGCACGAGAAGTTAGAATTTGCTTTGCACAAATTTATAAAGATTTCAGTCCTCCTATCAATGTCATGTGAATTTCTGAATAAAAGCCTTAAACCAGATTTTATCCATTTACTGGGCTAATTTTTTCAGTTGCATGAAGAGCGTAGCCGTAGGGTTTTATTTCAGTGGCCTAGTGAAGAATCAGTTTGTGGTTCTGCTTTACACAAATCTTTAGAATTTGTCCCTCCTTGCAGAATTTTTAACTTCAAACTGAAATTGTCAGTTAATGAAGTAAAAGGGGGTTTCCGTACTTGGTTGGATATTCCTGGTCTCCAAAACTTTTGCAGTCTGCTTTCTTAGTACTATTCTAATTGTCAAACAAACCTAAAGTTAAATAGTTATTTAAAAGCAAGCTTATTTTATCTTAAATAATTGATTGTGGCTTGTTGTTTGGAAAGAGGACTACTTTGGCGTGAATTTCAAATCCAGTTATGATCTTAACTCAAGCAGTTTGTTTAATCAAACATTACTCTAATAAGTCTTACGTGGTCCCCTACCCGCCCAGGCCTGTCTATAACAACTAGTTTATTCTGCGACGAGTTGCTCAACAGATGTCATTCTGGTAGAATAATGCAGCAGAATACTTGTGCGTTGGCTAAAATTACTTCAACTTTGATCACTTTTGTCCAGCACATCAGTCTGGCATTGTGCTTTATACCAACATAACACTTTACCCCGAGCATGCCTTTCAAGCTTAGAATAGCAGAGGAATGTTATTGAATTCAGTGCAGTTACAGATGAGTTAATGAAAGAAGGGAAATACTGTTTTTTTCATAATGCCTTTCTGTTGTACTTTGGAATTAAAAGGGAATTTGAGGAATGTGACTTCTGAGTTCTTTATTTTTACTTCTGGAGGCTTTTTGAAAACAATATTATGTAGTTGTATTGATCCCACGTTTCTATAAATAAGTTTCACTTGTTATTTGGAAAGAGCTCGGTTTAGAGTTTTATATTCTGAGAATAATATTAATGAGACTGCTTTGATGTGTAATTGGGGGAATAGCTATCTCACAGGGACAGTTTATCTCAGTATTTAATGCAAGAAAACTAAAATAGCAAAATCCCCTATTCTTGTGATCACAGATCAGCATTGTTACATTTTGATGGGCTGTTGTGGGGTCAGTACAGAGTAATGACATCTCTTTACCTTGATACTCCTGCGAAACGAATACTGCACAGCAGGCTGCCTCCTTGTTAAGAAGCAGTGAAGAAAGGCTGTTTGTTTTGAACTGGAGGAATGAGATCATATACCAAGTTCTATAGAGTTCAGGCTTCCATAATTCTATTTTCACAGGTGCGTGTGTGTATACATATGCATATACATATATATAAAAGAACATACCATATCTATGTGAATTTGAAACGTATTTAAATGAGTTTTTTATAATTCAGGTATATTCGTATTTTTTAAAGAATGACAACATGCTTAAATATGAGGAAGCATTAATAAGATGTGCAGTTCAGTTACTAATAAATACATCAGTATTCTGCATCTAAAATAAATTAATGTTCCTGTTTTAGTTTTTTTAATTAAAATATAGTTGTAAAATCTTTCAATTGAAACATAGTTATCAGAACAGTCTCCCTGCAGAAACTTCTGAACATTAAGGGTTATTGGGTATACATGCAATTTATCAGTTCAGCAAAAAAAGGAGAGTTATCTTAGTGATTCTAAAACATACAATGAATGTAAAGCTGAGCTGAAAATCCAACCCAGATACGTGTTATGATACTGAAATGTTCAGATCAGGCGGCCAAACGGTCTGACTTTCATCCTGTAGAGAGATGTAGACTCAAGAGTCGGAAGTAATGTATCTCGCTGTTGGATAATAAATTGAAGCCATTGTTTTCCACTCATCTGTGCAGAATATTTACATTTAGAAAGCTTTAAACTGATAGTATTTAAATTATTGTCTGCATAGCTTAGTTAACACTAGTAATTTGGATTCCCATGCCAATATATTGAATTTGTCCAGAAACGTGAAGCAGTTCTTCACTGTTTTTACTAAGGGATACTTTATTGATATGAAATAATGATGCTACTACGACTGCTAAAAGTAGTGAGAATAAGCAACAGTAATTGAATTGGAGGATCCAAGACCTGGAAATACAGTAAGAGCTCCATACTTTGTTTGCCCTCTCTGTGTCCTGAATTTTCACAGTCATATTTATGTGTTGGCAAACTCATGCAGCAGTGCCCTAAGGAGACTTTTGAAGAATGTTGCCCGAATCAACATTTGTGACCAAATGTATATGTGGAAATCCCCGCCTCTTCCTTCACCCACCTTAGGATATTCACTTAGAACACTTCTTTCACCATCTAATGTGTGCACATGTATCCTTCATCTGTCTATTAATGTGCTTGAACTATGTGCAAAATTTGAAAGAAAGGATCTACGCAGCATTTTTCTCAGATGATGCTCAGAAAAAGAGTTTTGGTGCTATTTCATTATGCAAACACATTTTTAGATGAAGATCTACTGCCAGGTGTTTCATATACATTCTGTACTAAAAATAAATGCCAAATTTTGAGGGAACATATGCACATTCCATATGTTTATGTTACCATACTACCTTACCATGTATTCAGAACTCAGCAGTGCTTCAGTGGTGAAGCTACAGCAAGTACTGATTAGCAGGACAGGGTCAAACTGTGTAACATGTCCATATAGTGGATTGCTTTGTTTTATTGCATTATACCCCTGAGAACTGTAGTTTAGAATAATCTTTCATTAATTTCTTGAATATAGAAACCTTTAAATATATAATATTAGTATTTTTCATTTTGACAAATTTAAACTTTCTTCCTAATTTTTTTTTAACCATTTTTCTGTTCAGAGAAAGTTGTCAGCTTGGGGTAAGTGTGCTAGGCTCCAGTCCAGGTGCTAGCTCAATGATCTTTTCTGCTGGCACCTATATACAGTTTTTTCAGGTCACAGAATCTTTAATAATACTCCCAGCAGAAGGTAGAATACAGTTAATTGTTGGTTCTTTCCAGTTGTCAAGTAAACAAATGCAAAGCTAAAGAAGGCATCAGAGGACAGGTTTTGGAGTAATCTTAGGGTTTGCTTTAAGTAAAATCTTAGTCATCTGCTGTAATATTTTTTGGTTTAATGTGTCAAACACTTGGTTATTGTGTCTTAGCATTAAACTATAGAGCCCTTTTAGAGGTGGAACAGGACGCAGAACTTCTGACTTCCTCAGATGTCCTGCCTCGCAAATGGACATATAGAATATTAGTAAAATGTATCAAACCTTACTTTTATCTATTTGAGACTGTTTTTCTGGGTTGTTGAGATCTGTATTTGGAAACTACAATAGACCTATGAAGATAGGACCTTGCTTTCCCATGTAGCAGTTCTATGGAAGACAAACCAAAACCCAATATTGCTTGCTGGAAACATTTTATAGTTCACGTGCTCATTGTTTGTGCAACCTTTACATTCGGGTATAAGATATTACTCAGAATTTGAGATAACGCTCTCTGTCCCAAGTGCAAAAATACATCTTGTTGCAAAATCTGTGATAAAACATGCCAGCTTTTTTATTTGCATTAATGATTTTGTGGAGTTTTGTAACTCTTGTTTTTTGCAGCATTCTTCCTGTATTTGAAATTCTCAACTCTTTCTTCCTTTCTCCTTACAATTGTCATGTAAGATGATTAATGGTAGCAACTTGTGTTTTAAGAACATGAGAAAAGAGTTGATGTAAAAATTAGTTCATTTGCATTTTGTTAATAAAGTTAATAAATGTGTGGTCTTCATTGGAAATGTGCTTATTAATTCCTATTTTCACATTTAATATACTCACTTTTATTTATGGATCCCATTTAATAACAACAAACCTAGTTGTATTTCTTATTACATTAGATGTAGCATGAATCTAAAATTTTCAGGTGAAACAGAATACATTAACTAGCAAAACCTGTAACAGAACTTCTGTTATTACCTTCTGCGTCCCCTCAATTTGTTCATTACTTTGTAATAACTTTTTACTGTGAAAATTTGCATCATGAATTGTTTTACACATTTATGATACTTCAGTGGTAATGAATTGTTATGAATGATATATTACAATATTTTTTTTCTTTAACACAGTTTGTTTAATTGCTTTTGGCAGCACTGAAATTCAGCAGTACTGTAGGTAAACCTGTAGAACAGATCTAGATCTTTGAGTGTTGGAGAACCCTGTTTTACAATAGTTGGAAAAAAATTAAATTAAAAAGCTGTGGATTATGATGAAAGTAATGGAATTTTTCCATAGTCTTTTGTTAGTACAAATTCTGGTTTTTTTAATATTTTTTAATCTTTTTACCAGGTAAAGCGGAATGTGTATGACCTAACTAGTATCCCTGTCCGACACCAGTTATGGGAAGGCTGGCCTCCTTCTGCCACAGACGACTCGGTAAGTAGCATTGGTTCTCAATTTAATTTCTTCCTACAAATAGCTGATTTTATTTGGATTTTTTGATCACCCAATAGCTTTTATTGTCCCATATGCAGTAACTTATGATAACATAATAATTCATAATCACTTGGATTTTTTGATCAGAATCACCCAATAGCTTTTATTATCCCATATGCAATAACTTATGATAACATAATAATTCATAATCACAACACATAATTTAGAGCTTTATCTTGAAAGATACAAATACCAATGTATTGGCTTACTAAAGCACATTTCCATGGAAATTATTTGTGTGTATCAAATTCAGTGCATGTTTTAGATTAATAAGAGTGAAGCTGCGCAACATTTTGGAAGTTGAGGAGGTCTATTGTAGTGATTGAACTTCAGGAAAGAGTCTAATTTTTTTAAACTTACTCTAACTATGTTTTCCTCAGTTATGCCCATCCACTGGTGTTCTTAAGCCTGAGCTGGGCTTTAAGCAGGAGGTGTTCCTCTTGAAATCAGTGGAGACATTCACTTGTTTTGAAAGGACCTACCTTGATTCTTGCTGGGCCAGTAGAAATGTATGGTTGTTTGCAAGATTACATTTTGAAATAGTAAATAATATGTATACAGTACAATATCTATTCCATTTTCAAATGTATTTTGCAGGTTTTAGACTTACCATTATTCAGAAATGTAAGGAAATCTTAGCTGAAATCCATGTATAACCTTGGTAACAGAATCAGATCTGATTGTGAATTTTCTACAAATTCATGAAATTGTGGGACTTAACTGCAGAATTCCCGTAGATATTAGACTTGATTCCTTGCATGGTTGTCCCTCCACTGTGTTTTACAGCATGTCTTTCAGTTTTGCTCAGATAATTTTATTCTTGTATTATGTTTCCAATGCCAGCTAGTGAGGCCTGCCTTTATGTAAAAATAAAAATAATAGTAAAAAAAAGCTGAAATAATTATGTAGCTCTGTTGTATGTAGATTTTGTTACCTGAGAAAAATTTAGAAAAAATTAATATTTCTATTTTTATAAAATTATTAATTTAAACTAGGGGTTGAACTTGAGTATTCTACAAAGGGAAAACAGAATTGCCATCTGCTTTCTCTACATATTAGCAGTATCTTCAATGCATTACTTTCCTGTCCATTTCTACTGTTTTCTTGTAAAGGGAGAATTGCTGTTTGTGTGATAAGACTGCTGGTTTTTTGTGCTGGGTAAAGGATTTATGCCAATCAAAAAAAAAAAAAAAGCAAAGACTGTCTTAATTTCTAATATACTTGTAAAATATGTCTGGTAGTGTTTGCAGAAACAGTAGTTAAGTTCGAGAGAGGTGGGTAAATCTACGTCCATGTATTCAAGAGCGTATCTGAGGCGATAGATGTAAGATCTGAAATAACAGCATGGTGTCATGTGGTAATTACAGTCTTTGAAATGTGGATCCATTTTAACATTTTATTAGTTTACATTAGCCCAAAAAAGAATTGGAAACTCAACACTTCTAATCCGTTTTCCCACAGCTGTTAGGTTTTCCCGTAGGTTCCCTGCTCCCCCGCTCCCACCCCCCCCTTTCTTTTGAATAGGATACCTCACAAATGTAAAACTCATAAATCTGTTTTAAGTCTGTTTTTACAAGTGACATTGTTGCAGGTGAATTTTTTCCCCTTTTCATCTTTAATGAAATTGGTGAATGTTGAGTCATCTGCTCCAAAGATGGAGAGTCCTCAAATCTCACTGCTCGAGTCTGGTGCAGCTGAGACTTGTCAGCTGTGTAAACAGATTTGAATGTGTTACCAACAAAAATATAATTAATTTCTGTCTAAAATTAGAGACCACAGCTTACTATTTATAAAGATTTAATGTTAGCAATGACTATCTATGGTTCTGGGTTCTGAGCATTTTTTCCTTTGCAAATCAGAAATATTCAGTAATAATTACTTTAGTAATTAGTCGTGATGTCTTTAGTGGTGAATTTTTAAAAACACTTTTTCCATCGTGAGTTTTTCACTTGCTGTATTGTCTAGTGTTCCGTTGCAATTAAAGAGTTAAAGAAAGACTTGATTAAAATACTTTTTCATTTACATGTTATGCAGCATAAGAAATACTTTGTAATACCACAGGAGGTTTTTTCAGTGCAGTTCTCGTTAACCTTTGGCTTAGCAAACAGGACAACTAAATAGACTTCGCATAATTGGATTCCTGTATCATCTTGAGTCTCTTATGCACCTGACAGACTACAGTCTTCTGACATTATCAGGAAATTTAGAGGAGTCAATAGTCATTTAAAACATTGTTGCTTCATCTCCCTTCAGAGTTAAGAGATGTTCCCTGCTTGTACTGTCTAATGAAATATGGGATACTGTATGAATTGTCAATAACTCTTTCACATCCTTTTTGCCCACTTTCACCAGGGAAATGGGTATCAGAACCTACACACGCAGGAGAATGTTTTCATGCTGTGACAGTTTGATTGTGGGAAACAAGGCATACGTGGTCTGTGGAAATCTCATTTCACCATTCAGCAAGGACATATTTTTAGCTTTTATTATGCCCAAACAGTTTTAACATCAGGAATTCTATCTGTTCCACTCACTGAAATTCAAACAATGTAAATGTATGACTTTTAAATAATTCTTTTTTTAAACAAGTTTACTTAAGTAAAACTTTAATTACATTAAAGGCTTGCTTTATCTATTATTGGATATATATCATCAAATAATATAATGAAGTCTTAAAATTATCCTAGAAAATGAAAAAATAATTATAACTTAATTTAAATAGATTCACAATTTGTTCTCCATTTTCATTTTGCATTTTGTAACAACCTTAACGTTACTGAGCTTGTAAAATGAGAACCAAACCAGAATAATTTACTAAAGTTTCTGAAAAGTATTCAATTTCTTTTTGCTATATTGACTGAACTTCTAAACTTCCACTGGTAATTACTGCTATTGCCAAGTGGAATGAACAACCTTCAAATCTGTGTGCATAAACAGAAAAATCTGAGATCAGTCGCAGGTGGTATTTTAGTTACAGTTTTTACATGGAAGTATTGTGATTTTATTTATGTAAGTAGAGATGAGTTTTTGGGTATTAGCTTCACGCATGTATATTTGAGGTAAAACTTTTTATTCCCTGTGAGGTCACTGGTTTTTGATTTATTTCAGTGGGATGAATTATTGTCCCTGATGTTTCTGTTGGTTTTTAGTAGCGTAGAACAGCAACACCCAATATGAGAAAAAGGAGAGAGCTTGCTTTTGCGCTGCTTTTGTTCTTGATATTTAAGCTGAAACTTTTTTCTTAATTGGTCCATTTTTTAAAGTCATTTCTCAATGAGAAATGCCGCCTTCTTCATAAGTAATGACAGTGAGTTTGTCAAAATGGAATATATTTCTGCTTGAAAAAGGATGAAAAGTTTTAGAATGAGGTTTGGGGGCGGGGAGGGGAAAGGGGAGAGACAAAGACAGAGGATGAAGTGCCCCGTGGTGTAACTGTACCCTCGCAGGCAGATCCCATACAGAGGAACTCTGCATCCGTCCTTCCACCTACTGCCGGCAACGCTTTGTTTCCCTAAACGGTGCGGTTGGTCAAGACCTCATATCCTCATTTCAAGACAAGTAACTACTTCTTCATTGTATAGATAAGCCATTGAATATTAGCTTAGGCAGAAGCAGGTCTATATTGACAAGTTCGTCGCCTGCACTGCTGAAGGATCACATCTCAGAAGTCATGTGTGCAGCCACTAATAACTAACCTCTTGAGGTTCCTCATCATCCCTTGTGAACACGACCACCTTTAGTTCTGCGGCGGCCGTAGCAGGTGTGGTTGACGTTTCTTAGCTGAATTTAATAAAGACTTCTAGGTTACAATCAAAATTCTCAAACGCTTCTGTATGATCTAATTAGCACTGCTGTTATATTTAGCTGTTTCATTGCGAAGAACGAAGCGCAGTCTGTCTGCACAGACAGAAATTAAGAATGCCGATAAATAGTGTTCTAGTACAAAGTCAAACCATTTATGATGCTTTTTGGCTGATGTCCAGATTTTTGAAGAGGTTGAGTATTAAGCATCTGAGTAATTAGTATTTGGGCGTATATATTTCTTTCCCTTTCCGGGTCTTAGAATTCTGAACAGAAAGTTCATTATCACATGCTGTCATTGTGATAAGAAAACAAGTTGTGTCTGTTTAATTGTAATGGATGCCATGTCTGCATTTGCTGGATCATTTGGAATTTTCCCCCTGGAACTGATATCACTAAGAATTAATAGTCCTGACAAAGAAAGTGTCTATTAATGGGAAGTGTAAAATTGACTGTATTTAAATTAAAATACATACATCATTAGAAAATACTCAATTTTTTTTTCTGTGTAAGAATATCATAATTTGGATTGTTAATTACCTTGTATGTTAGTTACCTCCTGTGGTTCTCTTCAGTCACTTGCAGTAGAGTGGATCTGGCAGGATCCTTTTTAATTTAGATACTTAAAAGAATACATGCAGTCTGTTTTATTATGTGGGTTCAGGAATATAGTGAAGTTTTAATTTTAAATGAATTTAATCAAATTAAAGCCCCACAACCTTTCAGTTTATAGCATTCTTAACCATGTTGGATCCTGATGGAAAAAAAAGTTTGTCATGTTCTGCTCACACTTCTGCTTCATATG
>NW_015090812.1:5458125-5543414 GCF_001431845.1 Calidris pugnax
TATAGGTTCTACCAGGAGAATTGAACCTCACTTTGGCCTAACCTGTTGTAATCAACCTTAGTTTTGTATGAAAGGCTGGTAGCAAATTTTGAGGTTACTGTTAATAAGTAATTCATTCATTCAGTAAGTTCAATTGTCATTGGAATTTTAAAGCATAAGAAACGGCAGCAGTACTATAGATATAATTACTTGTCGTCTTTTACTGTTTTCTTCTTTTGCAAGAGATTGACAGTCTGCTTGCTCTATTAAGACAATGTTTGATCCTGCTTTGAAACTCATAGACATGTTCATAAAACTCATTAAAAGGAGTAGCATTTAAAATTAGTAAACAAGGACTGACTGAGGCTGCTACTTCAATTTACTGCTTCAGTGTTGCTTCCAATTCCTGCCTTTATATTGACAGAACCTGCAAATCAAAACGTGATAGAAATGACCATAGGTATAGAGAGAAGTATCAGTAGGATAGATCAAGGTAGTCCAGGTCTCTGAAGTACACTGTGAGACAATGTACTGGTGGTAATTTTCACTGGAGAAAGTTGTTCCAGGACCACCAGTGACTTTCTTTCTCTGAAGCACCTGGCTATAGACAGTCACTGGCCATTACTAGCTATCTCTGAAGTAGTCTCGTCTCCTTCTGCAGGTATGGAGGCTGTTTACCCTCTTAACTCCTCCTCTGTGCTTGATGCTCAGCTGGGCTTTCCTCCAAACCAGATGTATATTTTGCCATGTAGTAATAGCACCTTGTGTACCTTAAGCTGGATCCCAGATTTCATAGGAGAGTGCTTTTGATCTCGTTTTCAGGGATCTCCTGAGCTAACTCCCACTAACAAGCTGTTTTGAAAATATGCTAAAAACATTGCCTTTGCTGATCAGATTGCACTCACCCAGAGTTTTGCCCACAACTGTATCCTGTTAAAAAGCGTTCGTTCTCTACACTTTTGGAACTCCATCTTTGAGATCCCTTTGTACCTTCATCAAACACTGTAATGTCACGGAAGGATCTCTGAATGGGGATGTGTTTAGTGGAGCCACCCTGCAGCCCATTTTTGCTTGATCAGAGTCCCTCGTTCAGGAGCACTCACAAAGGGCACGGTTTGGCAATAAGGTGGTAGGTGCTGAGGTTCTTGGAGTTACTCAGTGAGGGGAGAGAGAGATACTCTTTCAGAATCAGTTAACAGGAGTGGTTTTGTTTAAGTGCTCTAACTCACCTTGCAGAAACTAAAGTATTCATTTCAGTGCCAAGACGTTATAGAATGACTACATTTACTTCATGCCCTGCTGAGAGAAGCTAGCAAGATCTATTATCAAAGACTCCTTTTCTCGTCAGTCATTTAATAGTAGCAGCTTCTCTTTTATTCTCTGCTCTCAGAGAGCAGAATAGAAGTGATAATCTCCTTGGAATACAGCAGACACCTGTTTGATAAGTGGTAATTGCATTATTCCTGGAGGATTATCACAGTAGTGCTTATTTCTTTTGTAATGAAACTCCACTATATAAGCAGAGCAGAGCTTCACGAGAAGATATACAATCCATTGCGACAGATTGAAAGTGTTTGGGACTCTGTAAACAGAGTTTCACTCTAAGTAAGTGTATGCTAAGTGGGCTTGCTGTGTGATAGCAGAAGAAAGCTATGTAAAATTACAGCATCACTTGTTTTATATTGAGTGAGAATCATTGCTATTGCTAGAACTTCATTTGGGAGTTGTTCTAGTAGTGTGCAGAGCCTGATATAATAGTCTCAAACACTCTCTTTAAAAAAAGGTGGTATTTAAATAATGTTAAATTCATCCATATTTTTAAATAGCTTAGAATAGAGCTAATCTGGTCCTCTGTCGGGAATTTTCTGTTGAAGTCCAATAAATGGTTGATAAAACGTGCAATGAAGGAAATATTAATTGATAAATCTATTTTAGACAGTTAACTTCCTCTACCAAACAAGAGAAGAGCTTGAATCCAGTGCAATCCACTTGCTGGATTGAATTCCTTTTCTAAACATAGTTGCTGCCCAATGGTCAAAACATAGACTTGAGACAGATTTGTAGCTCTGCAGACTTTACTTATGACATTTAATAAAACACTTAAGCAACTCAAGCCTTCTCATTTCTGAGAGGAGGCCTGAGATTTAATGCTGAACTTTCATAGAAGTCAAAGAAAAGTCGCTACATGGCCTCAGCTGGATTTTCTGTAGAAACTGGCCCCCTTATTTTTGTTAAGTACCCAAGAAAATCCAGTCTCAAATGTTGAGAATATTTCACGTTTATGTAGTCCTTAGAGGTCTCTGAATAGAAAGACCCTTTATAAATCTTAATTTATTAATTGTGTTCTTTATCTTTTGTTACACTTGAAACTGTTCTACATCAACCGAGCACATTCAATACATAATTATACTGAGTGAAATTAATGCATTTTTAGCTGGACCTGTGCCAACTCAACAACTTACCATTAAAGAATATTATTGTTTAGTACTAATGCAATTTATTATTTCTAGTTTTGAACCGTTTTACTTAAATTGAGGGGGTTATGTACTCAGTGCTTTTAATTCTACTGATGTAAAGAGTTAAAGGCCTTTTCATATATTCCAGGAAAGGGAAATAGACAATAAGAAACAATCACCCTTTGCAGAAACTCGTGTTTTCAAAAGGCTAACATTGCAAAAACCCAATTTCTAGCAAAGTGATACCCAGGTAGCATAAAAAGCCCATCAGTGTTGGAACCATGTGTTGGAAGCAGCGCTGCTCAGCACAACTGCTTGAACTCTGCCAAGGAATTATATAGTTCTGGAAACATATCCAGGCACTCTTCTGTTTGCCATCCAAAGCATCGTACAATGCTGTGAAGTAAATGGCATCCCACCATAGACCAGAAACGTGCCAAGTATTTGGCTGATACTCTTTGTGAATGCAAAGCAGTTCCCAAGATGTATCTGTGAGTATCTGAAGGCAATATGTGAGCTGGATGAATCAAATTGGTCGATGGCTTATACTGTTGCTGATTATTTTGCTTACAATTGTTTCATACCTTATAAATCTGTTTAATGGTTTTATATCTCTTCTGAATGGCAAAAAATAGGGAATTTTTGGTCAGACTTAGAACAAACAGCATTATTATACCCTCTTCTGTGGCAATTACGTAGTTACTTAAAGAAAATACTGGAAACCCAACAGACACTGTGTTTGAATACAGAAGCCAGCAAATACACAGGACAATGTTAGTACCTTGATTACTTTTCAGCCCTTACACTGTGAAGAATTCTGAAGAAAGGAAATATAGGAAGACAGGTTAACCCTGTTTTAGTGGTTTTGCAGTTGTTATGAGTCTGAATCCACGTTAAGTGCACCTGAATTTTTCACAGTGGCTGTTAGAGTATCAAAAGTAATCACAAAATACCATAACCAGACTGCAGGGCATGTGATGGTCCACAGAGAACTGGTGGATGAGTGGATGCTGGAGATTTCCCACTTTTTCAGGTACTAGTGGGATTCTTGTCCTTTTTCTTACAGACCTTTTCTTTTGTTTACCTTGATCCTCCTCTCATTAGGCAACATGAAATGGATGGATGCTTTGACTCCTGGTATTTGTTTTCACCTAAAGGCAGTCTCTCTCTAGCTTGGGCAAGGTTGGGAATCCCAGCTTATCTATGAATAACACTCTTATTAGTTATAACAGCTCTTGTTTTGGTGAGGGAATATTTATTTTTGGTTCCTGAGGCATTTGGGAATGAATGTACAGTGAGTTATGACCTGTTCCTGGCTATGGATGTTTTATAGATCAATTCACACAGGTGTACTTATTAATAAATTCACTTAGCCAATTTACATGCATAAGTTTTAACCACTGAGTAATTAGCGAAAGCATTGCCGAGGAACTGGAAATTTGGGAAATGTGTCATTATTTGCATATCAGTATAAAGCAATTACTAAATTAAAGAGTGCACGTTGTGACAAACATGAAGCTCCTTTACTGTTGCTTTGTCAGTGCACATTAACATCAACTTGATGTGAAAGCCTGGCTTTCTCTGCATGAACTAAAAATCCTAAGGCAGAAGTACACAATGAATCACCCAGAGTTTGGAGGCTAGCACGCTGAATTGCCTTGGGGTTCAGACCAAGGAAAGAAAAAAAAACTGATGTAAAAGACCATTGAGAAAACGTATCAGTGGAAAGTAATTAACTCAAGATCCACAATTAGCCCCATGGTCTATACTTAACTGTGTTCCAGGTCTTTCAGCGTTTATTTAATTCTGTTACCCTGTGTTTCAAATAGCTGCAAATGGCTTGGCAGATTTTTCATCCTTTTTAATATTTACAGTTTTTGTCTAAGAAGAAGAATGAGCTCTGTAAGTGATCATGGGTATTTATTTCAGTCTCTCAAGCATACCTCCTCCTTTGTAGAATCTGTTGAACGAGGAAATATTATTTTTCCTTTTGTTTTCTTTAAATATATTTGCAGTTTGAAGCAACATTAAGGACTACAGTATCTGTCCTCCTGCTTTAATTCCTGGCTTGCCTAACTAGGCTTAATCAAATGAGAAGTAATCAAAACCGGGGATCGTTTTCTCTTTCATTCAGCTAGCAAAGGAGAGTGATAGATTCACAGTAATACGGCCGGTGATTAGCGGCAACCGTAGCAAAAATTGGCATGTGTGTTCAACGAGCATACCAGGGCTGGGTGTTCCCAGAGCACCGGGCACTACTTTTTCTCAAGCTCGTACAGAAACTCTGTTTCGTGTTTTGTGAAGCTGGCTTTATTGGGGTTGTCGCTGTGGCCCCAGCGTTTCCTCATCTGGTGTCTGTCTTGAAAGGCACAAGTAGCCTGTTTAGCTCTGCCGTGGACTCTTCTCCAGCCTCCCTCCTCCTCCTCCTCCTCTCACCCCGAGTGCTTTTTTTATCCAGGAGTGGATGCCGGAGCATCTTTGCGGTGCTGCTGCCTGCAGCACGTTGTGTAAAGATCTCCCAGGGTTGTGTCTTTATGCTGCAACAAAACAATAAGACACACACATTTAATATGCAGCCTCTTGGGGTAAACTACAGAAGAATTTTGGAGAATTAAGCAAAGCAGTCTCTTAATCCTAATCTAAAGAATTAATTTTAAAAAAAATACTAATTTTTAAACATTCAGGTTCTGCATTCTAACTCTATAGCATTCCTTTGTGATCTTAATCTTCATTATAGTTCAAAGATCTACCATGGGAACATCACTGAAATCCCTGGAATGAATTTCCTACAACCTGTGTTGACAGGTTTAAATTACGTACTCTGACACTGTTCTTGTGGCTGGATTAGAAACTTTTTTTCAAGTTAAACCTGCGATAAGTAATTGTCACAGCGCGCTGGCACAATGCTAATTTGAAGTGACGTGTCCAAACTGGCCTCAGTAACATGAAGAACCCCAACAGGTGTGAGGGGTGGATCTTCCCATGGGCCCTGCTGAACTTCTAACAGGGGAAAAATAGTAGAAAAAGTGAAATGAACCTTGAATAAAGCTGTCAGCAGTAATTATCTCAACAACACTTTGTGAGGAGCTAAAATAAGCATTGCTGATTTATAACCTGAACACACTCCACCCTCGAGATTTTTTTTCATCCAGTTAGTGTTTAAAATGAAACGTTGAATACCTGTCAAGATTTTTTTTTTTTTGTATTGAAGATACGTAATGAAAATGAAGTTATTTTCCAGAGGAAGTTAATTTCAAGGGCTGTCAATTTTTTTTAAACTCTTCTGTTCATTTTAATATTTGCACAATAGTTTAATAAAACAAACAAACCCGGAGCATACTTGACTGTTTTTCCCAGCTCATGCTATTTGATGTCAAAAGATGAAGTGGCTGATGTAGAATTACATCCACTTTCTATTGTTGTTCAAGAAGGGATAAGGCTTTATGTGGGTAGTAGATGAGCTTTAACTGGTTAATTTAATTTTAAAATTATGTAGTAAACTTGAATAGCAATGTCATCTTGACCAGTTCAGACTGAAGAGAGCCCTTCAGTTCTGTGTAGTAAGTGTCTTTGAGTCTCATAATTAATCTCAAAGTAAAAAAAAAAAGCCATTGTTTCTCTAAATTTATAAACAATGCATTTGATAGACTTTTTTTTTCATTGTAATATGTCTTCAATTTACAGTGGGATACTTGCTCATTTTTGGTGTGACAATGCTTGTTTTATGTATAAAGTTGTATTTCAGTATGGATAGAAGTAGTTTCACAGTCTGTTACTAATGAAAGAATACTTCCTATCTTTTAGAAAAGAGTGAAGCAAAGATAAACATTAATTCACAGAAAACCTTTAATCCCTTAACGTTTTAAACATTACTTTTAAACATGAACATGCATGAATTCTCAAATTATATATCCCTTTGACTTTGTGAGGTTAGACACTGAAAACAAGATAGAGTATTTAATGTATAATTGTACAGTGATAAGTGATGGGTTTAAAAGTGTTGAGCGCCTATTTATTCCCAAGGAATTTAGTGAGGGTTTGTCTGAGCACAACAGGCTGCCCACACATTGTTAATAATGCTTGGTTAAACACTGAGAACTAGAGCCATGGCAAGAACAACCTAATATGAAAGATCTCTCGTGCCACAGCATCATTTTTCTTGAAATGATGAGACTCCAAGTATGGTCAGTTGCTTGGGAGCCCACCACCTCCTTCCTGCATGGATTGGTTTCTCTGTATTTGTGTCTCCAACCAGGAAGGAGCATGGAGCTACCGAAAGTTCTCTGGAGAATCACAAAGAAACTGCCAAAGAGTTCCCACACTCTTATTTCCCCTGCTTCAGTATTTATAGTTGAGGGCTGTGCTGGATGCATTCAGAAACCTTTATTTTCTTCATCTGTTTGTATAATGAAAAACTTCCCACTCTTACAGTTCAAGTGTGGAAGCAAAACTTTCGGTGCCATCATTCACTTGGTCTACCTTTCCTCCCTCCCTTTTACACTTTGATTTTCCCATGTGCTGCATTAATTGCTATCTCCCTATCACCATAAAAAGATTCCTTCCTTTTTTTGTTCTGCTTACTTCTTTAATCTCAAAAAAAAAAAAAGTTACAAAAGAAAAATGGAAGTGCCAGTGAGCTGGGAGCAGCAGCCTCAGCTGTGGAGCAGCCTGGGCAGTCTTGCTCCAGTGGTAAGCAACAAGCAGGATAACTTATTTTCTAGGCATTTCAAACTGTTTTGTAGTTTGGTCCCGTGTCTTTTGGGGGAGTAACGTTAGACCGGACTGGTCTGCAGTTCTCTAGATCACCCTGAGAATTCTGACTCAGAATTAAGACCTGAGTTCTGTGGCATAAGTCTGTGCCTTCATCTAACCCTGCAGAAACAAGTATTTCTCTCTGATTTCCCATTCCACACAGTTAGTATGGTAATCTTTTGGAACAGGGAACTTAATTTGTCCAGTGAGGAGAGATGGGTGACATCTTGGTAGGCTGGGAGAAATTAATTTGTTTGAATTCTTCTGGGATCTGCCCATCAAGAAGAAGGGATTAGCAATGATGAGTATGCCTTGCAGACATCTAAACTGAAGTCTGTCTAGACTAAGAAGCGAGAGAATTTCTCACTTATCATTTTGTTACCTCCCCTGGCTGGAAGGATAGAGAATGGACTGAACCTGAAGATACGGAAAGGCTCACAGAATCACACTTTGCAGGAGCCATGCAATTCAGGCAAGATGTCAAAAATGGATTAATTATTTTGTCTTGTTTGTTACCTTACTACTCTTGGTGCAGTTGGGCTATGAAGGCATTTGATCCCTAATACACCTCCTATCCAAGCTCAGCCAGAAATACTGTATATGCATATAGAGTGTAAGAGAAAAACTAGGACAGAAATGTTCCTTCTCAAACTTCGTATATTTGTCTTCAAAAAAGGCCATTTTTCCCCCCTAGCTTCAAGAAAATGCATATATACAACATCTGTAGAGTCATTGACATTTATCATACTCAGGGAATTAGCATCGGTGATAATAAAAAGTCAGATAACAGAATAGTAAGTTTAATATGAAAACTGGAATGCTTGATAAAGCATTACCCCTCTGTCCTTACCCCTTCTCTTACCTGATGAGGGGGAAAAGGCATCATAGTCATTACTCCAACAAGAAAAAGAATCAAATTATATGGAAGTGAAATTTTCAGAGTGGAGACACCTGCCACTCACTGAGTATTTTGCTACGGGCAGCTCTGTCTTAGGCTATTTTGAACAATTGAGCATGGCGTGTTATGAAATGTACTTGGTCATGTTTGTTTCTTTATACATTAGCTATGTATCAGTGAGTAAACCAGTAAATGAAAAAGCTAAGCAGCTCACATTTTGAGCACAGTGAAAGGGCTGTCACATGGAGTATTTGAACCAGGATTAGCTTTCAGTCTGTAGGCAGCAGTGCATTCATTTCTGATTACGAATTTCTTGTGTGATATATCTGTATTAGAAATCTCCACGTGTGTATTGCTGCCTGCTATGCAGCCTCTAGAAAGAGCTCTTGTTCAGCTGATGACCTTCTGATTTATAAATACTATTTTGGGATAACATTTTTGTGTCTAACATGAAACCTCAGCTGGCTAATAACGAGAAGCTAGTTGCGGCCAAAGCCACAGCTGTCTGTTAACAGATTTCAGAGTTGGTGTGTACTGTGATAATAATTATTGGGGGTGGTTACAAGTTTGTAGTTGCAGTAGAGTTCCCCTCATTGAAACAGCTCCAGTTCAAAGGCTATTCAAGCTTAGCATGAACTTCTTAATTAGTTAGTAACTTTTTATTCACAATGACTTTACAACACTTCTAGCAGTACTCTTGAGAGTTGCTCGCATCCTGCTGCTGTTTCCAGGGCAAAAGAAAAGGGTTTGAGTTTAAAGATGCTTGTATACTCTCTATCGAAATTTGACTTCACAGGGTAAGTAATAATATTTTTTGGTATATTCTGGAGATAATCTTCTTTTACTTTTTAAGCAGCACCCTGGTTGTACGATGATAATAGCGAAGGCATAAAACATTCTCAAACCAATACTGAGATAGGAGAGAGCTACTGCAGTTACTGACTTGTGGAGATTGTTTATCCAGCCAGATCTCCCTATTAACGAATAGCAGATTTATCTTCAGCACAGGTACTCTCTAGGATGTTTTTTTTCCCCTTTCTTTCAACAAGGGGAGAGTAGGCGTTGCCAGTTTTTACCAGGATTAATATCAATACCCAGAACATGAAGTATAATTCTGGAAATGCTTGGATGTGGTACTCTAAAGACACTGCGTTACAGAGAGAGAGATGAGAAAGGTACTGCCCTGGGTGGAGCACCTGGTTGTTTTGGGCCAATTATGAGAGCTACAATACACAGAAATTAGAGATAGCAGCTTGAAAGATTTGGGATTAGGGAATCTGAGTGTTCCTTAACATTACAAAACCCAAAAGGCTAAATTGTGCTCTTTGTATACTAAATCCACCCACCCCCACATTGGAATAAACGTGAGATTTAATTCTACCTATTCACGTTATGGAGTCTGACAGGATGAATTAGAAAGCACGTACCTTCTTGGCAGTTACACATGGAGGGAGTGATATCTTTGGGAAGGTTTTTTTCTATGGCTTCTTCCATGCAGCTGTGCTAGTAAGTGCAGCTGGAAAGCTGGAACTATAATTTTACTTAATTATTTTTCAGGATGCTGGAACCAGGGGGCAGGTTATTAAGACTTTACTTCCTTTTGCCTAATATACTACAAGCTGACCTTGAGTAGGACTGGGAATTAGTCTGCTTTTACGGGAGATTTATGAAGGAGCGTCAAGTATCAGAAAACATGCTTTTTTTTCATACACCAGAATTTTGTTTGCTTACCTTATCTCTGAGTATTAAAGGCAGAAAACATGGATTATTTTACTTTACCTCAGGAGGAAATCACACTATGAAAATTTCCCCATTTAGTTTTCTGTAGATTATATACAGCCAAACATAATTCTGCATTAGAAGTACAGCTAATTAATTCAACTGATTCATAGCAGTCAAGCAATACAGAAATTGCATTTCTTTTTATGATCTTTTTACTTTATATTAAAAATCCTGCAGGTATGCCCACTGCAAGGTTTTTGCTCAGGTTGAGATTTGCCATTGTCAGATAATGTCTGTTGCTTCACTTGCTCTGCCATGAGCAGGTGAAATCTGGTATCATTGATAGACTCCTCTCTTTTGCATGTGTATCAAGTGTTCTGTGAATTTTTTCCTGATGCTTTGTAAGGTTTATAGTTTGACCTTTGAATTTCTGAGAGCAAATGATCAAGAATCTCTAGTTTATGTCCAAAAAATGATACTAGAAAATAAAATATTCTGCCATGGAAAAATACCACTCCAGTGATTGGAAAGGATTCTTCATTTGAGTAGCTCAAATAATTAGATAGTTACACTGTCACAGTGACTGAAATTGTTTCTCATTTTAAGTGGTCTTTTAAACAGTCAAAAGCTGTTTTTTAAAATTGACAACTATCAGTGATGCACTTGAAGGGCTACATTTAATAACTTGCCCTGGTTAACAGGAAGAGTAGTAAGTACCTGTACGTTTCGAGAGATGCATTAAAGCGCATTGAAGCAAACCAAACAAGCAGAACTCTCACACACTCCAAAAACTCAAAGCTCTCGTTACTCTTGTAGCAACTTCTTAACAAACAGCACAAAATAAATCAATATTCCTACTTGCCTTAAACATTATCATTTGTTTGTTTTCAATGTTTCATGTTAAAAGAGCTACATGCTTTTAGAGAAAGGGGATCCCTTGACAAGAAGCATCCTGTGAACAGCACAACCTCTCAAGTCGTGCCAGAGCAGGTCCATTACCTGTCTGGGGCTCTCATCTCCTGAGAGGTGACATGTTTTGCAGACTTCTCTCACCTACTGCACCTGTGAAACTCTGGAGTTCCTGGGGAAGTTTTCCTGCTGTTGGTGACTGCAGTAGGCAGTTTGATTTGCTCCAGAGCTAGCTGATATGGAAGCGGCTCTACTAAAGATCGTTGACTCTCTTGGCAGCAATTTGGCAGGTCATTCTCCATCTCATCCCTCTGGAAAGGCCATACTTTGCAATTATAAGCACTGAGAGGGTAATAACAGGCCTAATGGTTTAGTCTGTAAATGCTGTGCTTCAAGAGCCTGCCTGTCTTCCTACCATAATTTATTTTCTGAAGTTTGTTTTGACTCAAATACAAGCAGTTTAGTGACACGAAGATTTGTTCTCAGTGTTTTATTCAGATCACTGGGGAGACTTGTCTCTGTACTTATATGGAGTAAAGAGAGAGCATTTCCAAAATGACTGTGATAGTTGAGGATGAGGAAGAAGATCTAGCTCTTTACAGATTATTGGTATAAATTGGCCATTTTGGATGTCCAACTGTATTCTGTAAAGTATTAGGAAGCTCTTAGGGATTGCCTTCATGCTTTCTTCATTAGATACGGTTGCCATTAGAAGCTCTTTTGAAGTGCTGTTTATCTCCATCAGTGTGTGGCTGAATGTGAGGAAGAACAATTTGTCATAGCCAATTACTACTTTCCTGATGCAGTACACTGAGCTTATAACTTTTGTATTGGCGTTTCTTGGCAGAGAGAGTTCTGTAGCTGCAGTTCTCCAATTGTTGCTTCATGTCCATAATACTGCTTATCCTTCTGAGGTCTTTAGTGTCTTCATTAAGTATCTCTCGGCTTGTTCATGAGACTGAGTTTGCTCCTTCCTTTGTAATTTCAGAAGTCTGCAAGAGTGGGAATTAATTCTTGCTAACGAAGTCTTTCTAGAAGATTGCAGCCTTGTAAGATTATGGACTTCTCATTTTTCCCATATTCTGAGCGTGTGATGGCAGCAGTCTGGAATTGCATGCTGTTCCTGATTTCTTCTCCTGCTGCAGACAGATTTGAAAGAAACCAACCCCACCAACCTGTATAGATTGTTCTAAAGCATATTTCTAGAAGCTTCTGCATGAAAATGATACTTTCTAACAGGAAGAATAATCTATTGTTTAAAGCACCTGGTCTTGCTGTGGATTTGGCAAATATTTCTAGGTTGATCTGGAAAGTTCTTGGCAAAGAATCCTGCACATTCAGATCAGAAAAGATGTTGCTTAACTTTATCCCCCAATTATTACTGTTGGCAATTGAAATACAAATCATCTTACACTGAACGTTTACAAATAAATTCAGTGTCTTAGTGTTGGAAAGCACAAGTGAGCATTAGGCTCATTTCTTTTCTCTCTAGGTTGTAAAGTTTGGTAGCAGTCTTTCTTTTAGTAGTTAAAATATTATTTCAAGCATCCTCTGTGTGCTTTTAGTCCAGGTTGTACCATTACCTATTTGCATGTCAGTAGCAATCCATTTGTTTAAATACCTATGCTGTCTCCTAAAAGGATTCTCCTACTGCCACTCTCCCTGGAATGTTTTGAGCCTTCAGTTTTATTTTCCTTCTCCTTAAAAAAGCTATAGAAAATGGAAGACTTTTTAAACTTCCAACAAGCGTGAGCAGTCTATACGTAGTGATGGACAAAAGATCTGGCTTTTCAGTAATTGCCTTGAGTGGCTTTTTGCAAGTCATTTTGCCTATTTCTGATTCTGTTTCCTCCTCCTGTACCTTTCAGCTGTGAGACCTTCTGAGTAGGGACTTGCACATGTGTGGATATACTGCCTAGAAAACGTGGAATAACCTTATTTAGTTTTGCTTTAGTGTATTACTTATTCGATAATCTGTCTAGCTTGTGCCAAGAGTCCTGCCTATGTCTGGACTTTCAGTATCTCTTCTTGTGCACATGAAAGCCATCCAATTGAAGCTATCGTGATCAAATTATGGTGATTTTCATGCAGAAAAAGAAATAATTCTGAAAAGTTAGTGACTTTGGAGTGTTTGCCCAATCAGAAGGGTTCATGAATTGAGAATATGGATAATCAGGTGCTCAGGCTACAGACCAGTGTTTTCAGTTTTGGAGCTGATAAAAAGGTTATGTCCCTTACTGCGACACAGCGTTTCATGCATCTAATGTACAGCAACCCTGTTTGGGAGTTGGCAAATGCAGTATTTAGGAAAAACTCTCTGAGAGCAGCCTGATACCTTAAGCAGTTCTTGCCAATGAGACACTCAGCAAGTGCTCCCATCAGTGTTCAAAATATTTGTGAAAGTTGAGCTTTGCTGTCCCCAGCACTGGACTGAACGGCCTGGAAAGTAATCTTTTGCTTAGTATTGATGTTTTTATAATTTCCAACATAAGGATTAACTTTCTGGTGCAATAGTCTCTCTTGAGAGAGGACTCTTTCTTTATCTTAGAAAGAAGATAACTTAGTTCTGGAGAAATTCTCATGTTGCTAGCTTGTTTTGAAATGAAAGGCGGAGCTTCTATTTGTCCTAGCCTTTACTTTGCAAAAAACATTCTCAAAAAAGCCAAAGGGGAAGGCGATTTCTCACATGAATGTTCACAAAAAAACAACATTCCAGCAACTGTCTGGGGAGTAGGATGAAATGTGCTCTGATGTCGAACCCCTTCTGCTGTTAGCTCATTTTTGAGAGACGCTTTGACACTATAATATAGGGTTGCAAATTGGAATTGCAACACCCTGCTATTGGGCCAAGTGATGAAGCAGCACAATAACTGCTTGCTTGATCTTACCACTCTGTCTTTAATGTGTATGTAAAAGATATCGGGAGCCTTTCCAGGCATCTGTCAGGGTATTTGATGCTGTTACATAGGGGACTTCAGCCCGTGTGTGGTTGGCGTGCCTGTGTGTGTGTTTTACCAGTATTTTATATAGTGTGGTAAACACAGGGCAAAGTTTCAGGTTTTATAACAGTCGAGGTTTGTTTATTATTAAAAGCTTATAAAAATACTAATTAAACTGGTGGGTTACTACAGAGAATACAGTTCTTATGCTCGTCACAGGAGTTTCATGGGTAATTGGTCTTGACCTGTATGTCGTCTTTAATATTTCATTTGCTCCAGAGTATTATTGCTCACTTCCTTTAAGACGATAGCTGGGCTTTGTATGCAGCTAAACTTCTGTTTAACCTTGCTATGAGAATGTGACACTAGGCTAGTTCAGACAGGTTAACATTCATTTGGTTACCAGCCTGCTTAATCAGCCTGCTTCAACCTGCAGCAAATTAAATCTTTGTGAGTTCTAGCAGGCAAGTGATAAAGTCATTCTGAATTATGTATAAAAATAAATGGGGTATTTTCGGTGCTCATGGCAGTAAATGAAATTTAAAGCTTGTGATTTATTCTTCAGTTCTTGTTAAGGAAGATTGAAATTTATTTTACCCTAATGTTTTACAGTCTAATTAGGAGGATGCTGTATTTCTGAAATACATACTGGCAGTCTCACAATCTGCGCCCCACAAAATAATCATTTTTATAGGATCTAGAAAATCTTTTTCCGTCCTCTGTGTTTCTTCTGAAGGAACCGTTAGAAACAATATTTTGAACATATGGCGAGAACTATCTTTCTCCACATCACCAAGAATTGTACACCATCAAATATTTTGTCAGGTCCAGGGTCTGCAAGAACTTAATTTGTTGCCAAAAGGAATTGGCTGTCTTCTTTTAAGAGCTATTCACATTGTAAATTTACGCCACGTGTTACAAAGATACGGTGTAGGTGCTTCAGAAGATTTTGCTTCTGGTCATCAACCTCGCTTGACCAGGGTTGATGTGCTTTTCAGAAGAGGCAGAAGGATGGGTGTACACTTAATGCTGCATAAAGAAATGTGTGAAGGGTGCTTGAAATGGCAAGGATGGCACAGATGATTCTTCCTGATCAGAGAAGAGTGGACAATTCACAATGTACTGATCGTATTGATTAGTACATTTTTAAATACAATGTAGGATCAGATCTTCAAATTTTATTGTTGTGTGTTTGCAGGCAGGTAGCAATTTGTTCTTTCAAATGCTGCTGGCTTTTTTCCTCTCTCATTAATTTTGAAAAGTTGAAGTTTAGGCATATTGCAACAGGCAAAAGGGTTGTTCCTGTTGACACTGGTAAATGACCATCTATCCTGTCTCAGCTGACTGCAGTTTCGCCAGCATGGCTGGGTTTATGGGTGTCCCTGTCCATATGAGAGACATGGCGTGTGCCTTTGACATTCGTAATGACTAAGATGGAGATTAAATGTATTTTTAAGTATCCATTGTGATTGTGTCTTTTGTGACAACTGTTGATAAACTGTTATATCAAGATAACGAATGTGTTTGCTTTTTTCAAGATGACTTAACTATTTTTACTCAGTATCTGCACCTCTTGGCTTTTCCTTTAACATTTTTGTATTGATCAGGAAGGAAAAAATTACATTTACTTCATAAAGGCATACCACTGTTAAAGTTAGCACGTACAAATAATGGTTTAAAATTCAGTACTGATTCCAGAGAAAATAACAATTCAAGACAGTTTTGAGTTTCCAATTCCATTTAGTTTGTTTTGATACTCTGTGTATACATACCTGTACAACTCAGTTGTTATTTCTTTGAATACTTTTATGTAAGCAATCATTTTAGTTTTCCAGGCTTCTTTCTTTATGTTTGTATAATTAATTTGTTCTTCTGCAGTGTAGTTTTCAGCTTGAATCTCAAAGCACCCTTAAAAAAACACACCGAACAACCCTCAATTGAGACTGTGGCTTTAATGAACGATCATTGCTTTGTTTGTAGATGACTCTAGCTGTTTCGGGACTGACTTTTCCTTGCCATCGACTTACAGTTGGAAGAAGAACTTCACCCGTACAAACAAGGGAACAGTCAGAGGAGGTAAGAACATCATCTTTGTTTTACCAGTATACTCGAGGAAGAAGCAGAGAAAGCTCATTTTGCCATAGTCACCGTCCCTTCTTTTGTCAAATACATCAGTAGAATTGCATCTTTAAAGAATAACTTGATAGTTTCTGTAATGTGTAATTGTGACAAAATAAGGAACTGGGTAAATGAGTCATTGAAGAAGAAGAGGAAAGACAAAGTAAGCAAGCCACAGGTTACTGAGCATTGAAAAATACTCCAAATTAAACACAAGGCTGAATCATATATTTTTAGTCTTTGCAGAAAAAGATGTTTGCAGACTGTATAAAGTCATGTTTTGTTGCTTCTAACTAACAATGGTTTGGGTTAAAATTTCCTACGCCTTTGGCCTGCCACAAAATTAATTTCATATAAGCAGTTTCCCCTTTTCCACACGCTTTTCTTAACATTTTCTTTAGAGAACTGCAGCACTAAGGTTTATCTTGTTGCACAAAATGGATGTGTTTGAATCTGCTCAGCTCATTTGAGTTGGCCAGACACAGCTGTGACGTACAGTCAGGATGAAAGGCTGGTATGCTGTTGGGCAGTTGAGAGTTAGAGGATGGTCAGACAATGCTGTTCCACCTATACCCAAACCACTGAGCAGCTTAAATAGATTATTATTGTTTTCTCCTGGGATCTGCCAGCATAACTTTGTATACTTCCTTCTTTACTTCATTCTTTCAAAATGATCCGATTATATTCACCTTGTAGAATTTTCTTTTTTCCTAGTTCATTCAGTAAATGTTCTTTATTTGAAGTTCTTTTTTTTGTAGCTGTTGTAGAGAGAGATGCAGCATGTTTGGGGCTCTTTGCTCCTCTCATGGTCACTTGCATGCTAGACCTGAAACCTCGCATAATACGCTTTGTTGCACCTTCAGGGATTCACATAGGTTTTCTGTAGTGTACCATCACCATAACTTCTAGGTTAAGTGGAGCCAGAATAGTCAATCATGAAAAGAATTCAATTTAAAGGCAAGTTAACATTGAAAAGTTAAAACCAAGGTTTTTCTGAAGCTGCTTTATGTTTCAGAGGACATGAAGTCCAAAAGGTCTGCTGGTGGGAGTTGGAGGCCCAGATGGGACCTTAGCTGCTTGCACAAAAATGTTGATTTTTGTCCTTTGTGTCCTGTGTGCCAAATAAGTCAGCTTGAGGTTCAACATGCAGTAGTCTGGAGTGCCAAGTTAGGACTATGGGGACTAAATTTGTAGGTCAGAAATTGCAAATGATAGATAGTCCTTTCCGAGGACTGTTCCCCCACCATGCAAGTGATGCTAAAGTAGATTGTGTATTGAGTGTTTTTACAGAAGCTTGTAAGTATTTTTCACTCTGTAGGTATTAGGTATTTCACTAAGGATGCTGTCTGTAACAGAGGCTTATGGTCCTTTTTGGGTTTTGTTTTTAAATAGCAATGCACTGATGTCCACATGGTTAGTGACAGTGATGGAGATGACTTTGAAGATGCTACGGAGTTTGGAGTTGATGATGGAGAAATGTTTGGAGTAGCATCATCTGCCTTGAGGAAATCGCCAATGAGTAAGAGTTGACAGTTAATTTACAATTAACTGCTTTGTAGAGCAGTAGTGAAGGCAGAGGTACGATGGCTGTGCATAATCAGAAACAGAAAAGTATCTTTTGATAGGAATGGTAGTTTGAATGTCATGTCTGATGGATGTATGAAATGAAAATACTGCACACTTAATTGGCAATGATGAAAATGTCTCCCTATGGAGGAAGTTTTTTAACCTTACAGTTAGCTTACAGTTGCAGAATAACAATTAAACTCAGAGAAATTATGGTCGCTAACAAAATTTTCCTGTAGATAACTGGATTTCCACTTCCCTGTTCTGAAAATTTTACAGATTTTTATCTTCAGCATCTTATGGTGATTAATATTAATAGTCATTTACATTAAACAAGTTTCTCAAGCAATGATTTGTCCTTGAATTACGAAAATGATTGAGCAGGAGCAATCAGTTACCTCCTATATGCAATTCTATATACTCTTCATTTTAGGATTGCACTAGTGTTTTTACCTTGGAAGGTTTTTGACAGCAAATATATGTAATAATAGGGAAAATGATTTAATAGTATGTATAGAAAGTTAAAAAAAATAAAGAAAAAGAAGAAAAAAGTAATGAGCAATATAGTGGGTCAAACCTTTCAAGACCGTCCTTTCATTTTAGTGTATTAAAGTAAGTCCAGAGTGTTAACTGAACAAGTGATATATCACATTACACTGGACCTGAGGATTTTGCTGTTTGGAAAGCCTGAATATATTCATGAGGGTGCCTGGAAATTTCACATCTTTCCAAAGGTTCATAGTTGATAGTCTTTCGTGAAATTTATACAGTCTCTTGGTAACCACTTCAGTAAACTGTCAACATAAAAAATCCATGAAGCAAACGAGCTCATGTATTAAAATCTGTTTCCATAAGGTTGCATTTAATTTATATTTTTCATTTTTTTTAAGTGCCAGAAAATGCTGAAAATGAAGGAGATGCCTTACTACAATTTACAGCTGAGTTTTCTTCAAGGTAAGCCTAGCCTATTTAACCATGCAATTCTTGCTACAAACTAAGTAAAAATTAGTATGTAATGAAAATAAAAATAAACCAAATGTACATATTTTCTTGCGGGTTCGTAGCATGTTTAGGCATTTTATTCTGATTTATTTATTCATTAGAACTGTTTGTGAAATAAAATTATTTCTCAGTCCAAGTTAGAGTGACAGATTCTTGCCTTATTTAATTTGCCACTAATTAATATCATTACTTAATTATGTAAGGGTCCAGAAGGATGATAAAGACTGATTACGTATAGTAATTTTAATTTGATATACAGGAACAGAAGACCTGAGCTGATTAAAATTGAAAAATACATTCAGAGTTGCAATAAGAGTTTTCACAATAATCAAGTGGTTGGATAAATCTTTTTAAGAAGATTTTAAAAAATAGAGAAATGCTTTTTTAAACTTTATACCACCAAATCATACATTGTTAAACAGTTGTATAGTTCATCAAATAGCTAGAAGCTGCAAACCAATATACTGCAAAGTAATGCAAACTTTATGACTTCTGTTTTCACTTCTCAGTGTTGAAATGCTTATTTATGTATATGAGATGCATTAATGCCTAATACAAGAATAGCCTTCAATTAACCTTTAAGAATATAATAAAGAGAGGAAATAAGTTATGATTGAAAAACTTAAGTTGCCTATGTATATAAGCAGAAAGTTTTTATGACAAAATCTGTAAGGTAGCAGTTAGTTACTTAGAGCTTTTGAATTTTGGGGGACAGATGGCGTGTAGTACTACATCTTTCTAAAGATTTAACCAATACATTATATTTGCTGAATATGTGAACATGTAGAATATTGAAATTACTTATTGTAATTTTTTATTAATTGGAAATTTTATCTCAAATAGATATGGTGACTGCCATCCTGTTTATTTTATTGGATCATTAGAGGCTGCTTTTCAAGAAGCCTTCTATGGGAAAGCTAGAGATGTAAGTCTTTATTAAAATTATTTAATATGGGGGGAAATGGAAATCACTGTAAATGTTTCATCTTTAAAAGATTGGAGTCACCGCATTTTGGAGTCTTCATTTTATTTGTGAAGAGTTATATTCATTTAGTTGACTGACTAAAATACTTTGGTTGTTGTTGTTGAAATTACAGTGAATAACTAATGCTTTCTAATCATTCAGGCTGTATTTTTATTGGAGTTCTTTAGTCATCAGAGCTACTCTTTTTCTTTTTTTTTTTCCTTTTTTTGCTCCCCCTCCCTTTTCTTCCTGAAATAATGGTGTCCTAGCACCAGATAACCCTGGCTGCAAGGCTTGTGGTTGACAAGTTCAACATTGCATGTTGGTAACTCCTTTGAAGGATTGCTAATGAAATTGTAAATTTAAATTGAAAGGTCTCTGAAATACAGTGCACTTTTTTTTTTTCCCTTTGTACAGCCTGTATCTGCCAAGTAAATTCCAGTACTAGGATTTGGTTATTTAGTTTTTCTGTACATCCAACCAGACATCTCAAGTTTCTGTTATTCCGTGCACAGTTTTAAAATCAGTATTTTAATAAAATTAGAATGGGGATAGTTTATTTAAGTTTTGGTGACTTGAATTCACTAAGGAGAAACCCAAACCCCTGCATAATTAAGCGTAGATAAAGCTGAAACACAAACAAGAAAAACGTGCTGTTTAAATTTGCTTTTTTGTTGTCGCGATAGATATTTAATTTTAAAATGAGGAATGTTTTGGCTTCCTGTAGTTATTCGTATTGGAAGGAACTGCTATGTTATGTTAGGGTCTGCTCTAGTAAATGCAGTGTTATGAATCTACGGTGTTTACCTCCAGTTAACACATACTTAACATGTTGTGTGCACCTTCTAAGTTCAGTGAATATTTTCATGTCTTTGGTGTAGTACTACATCTTTCTAAAGATTTAACCAATACATTATATTTGCTGAATATGTGAACATGTAGAATATTGAAATTACTTATTGTAATTTTTTATTAATTGGAAATTTTATCTCAAATAGATATGGTGACTGCCATCCTGTTTATTTTATTGGATCATTAGAGGCTGCTTTTCAAGAAGCCTTCTATGGGAAAGCTAGAGATGTAAGTCTTTATTAAAATTATTTAATATGGGGGGAAATGGAAATCACTGTAAATGTTTCATCTTTAAAAGATTGGAGTCACCGCATTTTGGAGTCTTCATTTTATTTGTGAAGAGTTATATTCATTTAGTTGACTGACTAAAATACTTTGGTTGTTGTTGTTGAAATTACAGTGAATAACTAATGCTTTCTAATCATTCAGGCTGTATTTTTATTGGAGTTCTTTAGTCATCAGAGCTACTCTTTTTCTTTTTTTTTTTCCTTTTTTTGCTCCCCCTCCCTTTTCTTCCTGAAATAATGGTGTCCTAGCACCAGATAACCCTGACTGCAAGGCTTGTGGTTGACAAGTTCAACATTGCATGTTGGTAACTCCTTTGAAGGATTGCTAATGAAATTGTAAATTTAAATTGAAAGGTCTCTGAAATACAGTGCACTTTTTTTTTTTCCCTTTGTACAGCCTGTATCTGCCAAGTAAATTCCAGTACTAGGATTTGGTTATTTAGTTTTTCTGTACATCCAACCAGACATCTCAAGTTTCTGTTATTCCGTGCACAGTTTTAAAATCAGTATTTTAATAAAATTAGAATGGGGATAGTTTATTTAAGTTTTGGTGACTTGAATTCACTAAGGAGAAACCCAAACCCCTGCATAATTAAGCGTAGATAAAGCTGAAACACAAACAAGAAAAACGTGCTGTTTAAATTTGCTTTTTTGTTGTCGCGATAGATATTTAATTTTAAAATGAGGAATGTTTTGGCTTCCTGTAGTTATTCGTATTGGAAGGAACTGCTATGTTATGTTAGGGTCTGCTCTAGTAAATGCAGTGTTATGAATCTACGGTGTTTACCTCCAGTTAACACATACTTAACATGTTGTGTGCACCTTCTAAGTTCAGTGAATATTTTCATGTCTTTGTGCAGATTTCAGAGCATAAATGGATACATAATAATTCAGTGGCAAAGTATTACCTTCTAATAGCTCATTAAAGTAGGCTTTAATGCACGATTAAAAGAAATCATATTAATTCAACAAGAAAAGTGTTTGAGTTGGGAAGTTCGCTTTGTGTCATTTCATCAGCAATGGTTGACAGTGTGTCAGTATAATAATGGACAAGACACTATCAGGGGCTTTCATAAATATTTTTTTTTAATACCTGTAAATCTGATATTAATGCAGTGCAGTTACTTAGTTTTTTAATACTCAAAACACTTCTTATGCTACTTACGTAGAACATCTGAAATTCATGTCATCTTACATTTCTAGTATTTTGCAGTGTATTCAGACCAGTCCTCGTTGGGATAAAGTTATATATTTAGGAAAGTGTTATCTTTGTGTTTTTTTTCTTTTTCAAATATTGCCTTAATTTTTGAAAGCTCTTCCCCAAAACTAATCTGTGGAAATACATTATTTTCATTGTAACATTTTCGCTTTAAACAAAGGTATGAGAATGTATAAATACCATTTATTTTTACTGCTTTTTTCCTGTTACAAACAAATTTTTCAGTACTGCCCCCTGGAATTTTAACTGAGCAAAGGGATACATTATTTTATATTTTTATAATTGCATTTCATAAAATAATTCAATATGTATATCAGTATAAGAAAAAAAGCTTAGGAGAAATTGCAACCTGTATGTCTTGTCTGCTAATTTATACTATGGAGGGCACTTAATTTTACCAGGGCAACAGATGAGCTTCAGGCACCAGCATTCTTCACTTGAAGTGAGAAATTGAGTTCCAAGAGTAAATAAAAACAAGATTGAAGGTTTAAATCCTCTGCTAGGCTTTTTGAACTTATATACTCATTAAATGTTTATTGGAGTGGTGGGATTACGAAGGATTTGGGTAGCTTCATCAACTGGTATATACTTAATCACTAAGTAAAACACTACATTTGATAGAGTGTTTCTCACGATGCCACACTCAATCCATCTTAATGAAAACCGCTTCAAACTGATTTAATTTGAGAGCACTTGGCAGCTTGAGTGCTCGGAGATCTTAGCCTTTTCTTGACAAATTCTCAACGCTGTCCAGAGCAGAAGGTGCACTCTACAGTTCAGGTCTAGTGAGACAGCCATCAGCTATGTTTTTAGTCTATATTGTGGATACTATTTTACTTGAAGCCTTTTTTCAGAAATATTTTAATTTGGGCTATTAATATTAATTAATAATATTAACTTATGTCAGAACATGTGCGTTAAACTGAGATTATGGGCTAAAATTCTTTTAAATATATTTTGTTCTGTTAAATAATGTCTTTTATGTGTTGGAAAGGATGGTAATTCAGAGATGTTTAAGAAAATGTTACTTGAAAAAGAAATAACCTTCTAAAAAAAGTTCACATTTATCTTTTACCTGTGTTTTGTTTACCGTTTATTATCATAGCTTTTCATTTGAAGACTTTAGATAGTTAAGATTAGCTTACATGATGAGTATCTTTTTTTGCTTTAGAGCAACTGCTATCGTGATAGTGCCAGTCTTAGGAAGGAGAGATGCAATGAAGTCAAATATAGCTCTACTTTAAAACTTGTATATCTCTTTGGCACAAAAATACAATAACCAAGATACAGAGCTTTGCCTTTAACAACCGGTGTCCTTGGTCCTCCGCAATGAAATCCCCAATTACCTTCTGCAGCCTGATAGTTAGGGGTGTTGTGTGTTCATTTCCAAGGCTTATTGTATATATCACACAAGAAAATCTTTTATTTTTTTTAATTGGGTCAGGAGGAGAAAGAGAGACAGAGCTTTGTTAAATGAACAAATAAGTTGTTCTTTTGTGAAAGTCTTCCTCTACTTACTGTGCCAATTGGAAAGAAGCATTTCTCTGTTGCATTGGTTTATGAAGAACAAGCTTACTCTTGCTCAAGTAGCTGCAGAAATGGCTAGACCTGATGCCGTGGAAAAAATCTTCAAATGGACAGTTTTAAACAAGATGTTTGGGGGAGGCTTCTCTGTGTCTGAGAGCAGTTTGTGGGTGCCTTGTATACATCAGGGGGGTTGTCCTAACTTAGGGGGTATTGTTATTAATACAGGGTCTTAGTAGCTGTCTTGAATCTCACTGAGCTATTTACTTGAATAACAGTAAAATGTTTTCTTTCATTGGAGCTTGTGTTCCTTTTCATTTTTATAGGTGGTGGCGACTCTAAAGACATTTGCTTTACCTTTTCAGGAGCTCTTATCTTTATATACCTCTGTCAGATCACCTCCTGCTCCTCTCTCAACCTTTCTGTTCACTGACTTTTAATAAATATGTGAAACATCTCTCTTAGCACAGATTGGTATTGTCACCTCAATATATATGCTTGCATACTGAACATGAACCATCTTTTTCTTCTCCCGGTATTCTATCTTTTAGGTTCAATTTAGTGGCAGCACCATCCCTCCCATATGGGTGCTTTATTTCCAGAATACCTAGAAGAATATATGCTCCTTCCATGGTTTGGTGTGTTCAAATAAAAGCTGCTTTTTTTTTTCTTTTTTCCCAGTAGTAGCAGAATATATCTTCATACAGGGCTTTCTGTACTATCATTTTTTGCTGTGCAGCTCAGAAAATATATACCTTATTATTTCAGCTAATTAAGTTCATGCTGAACTTAATACAGCAGAAAGATGCACGGAGATAATTATTCTGATTTCTGTTAGAACACATTATAGAAACAGCATTGACTGCTCCCAGTCTTCCTGTCTCAGAAGAGAAAGTTGAAGTCTGTCTTTTAGGTGCTGCCTTGAGTAAAGGATGGAGGTTGTTCTGAATCCCAATTCCAGAATGGCTTTTTTGTTTAGTCTTTCATCTTTTTTCCCCTTTTTATTCCCTAAATACTGTGGAATGATGTCAAGGAGTAGAGCTTCACCAGCACTTTTTACTTTGACTCCAGGCATATTTCACGTCAAGTCAAATTGCTACTGCGACAATTTATAAGGGGCTTGATCATACTGTATATGCCAGGTGTGCTCTGAAAATGCATCTGCGGTTGAGCTGTCTGAGGGTCCTAGGTGGAGAAATGGCTACTTTAAAGATTTACATTAAGCATAAATAACCTGAGCACCAATCTACACAGTCTGCAGATACAGAAGTTTAACTCTAGGTTCTTGGGAAGGGTAAAGCAGCTACACTACGGTTGATGTCAGTACCTAAATTCCAGTTAAATCCTGTTTTAGTCACCTGCATTTTCTTTCCAGTCTTGCCTGATGTGTGTGTTAGCAGTTCTGTCCTTTCATTCTTAAAATTAATTCTATCTTGTGGATAATTATTGTTCAGAAATTTTTGCTGCAACATTACCAGCTTAGTAGTCTCACTGTGTTCTTACCCACCCTTTATTCTGCTTCATCTTTCATATCTGAAAAGTTAGTTCTGGGTATGGGTCTCCTCAGCCTAATCTGTACTTAATATTAAATAATGAAAGTTTATTGAAATTGTCTGACACACTCTACATTTCCTCTTCTTTCAAAGCCTATGATTTGTGGATCTTACCTGAGTTTGGTTTTAATTACTGGATATTCTTTGCTTTCTGTATGATATCGCTACAAGTTCAAATGATTGAAATAGAGATACAACAGTATAATAGGATCAAATATTTGGGAGATGAAAGTAGACTAGATCAAACTTAAAACACACCTTTACCTGGGAGAGTGGTTAACCATCTCAACAGCTTAGCATGCATCATATGGATTCTCTCACTAATGGTTTGTTGAGACTATATGTTTTACTGAAAGATGAAATTACTGAAGAATAAAGTTAGGAATTAGTTTAGGGATGTGTAATACAAAAGAACAGATCAGAAGATTACAGGGATCATTTCACTCCTATTTTAGGAACCTCCGGAGTACAGTTGAGTTCAGATCCTCTTCTACAAGGCTAGAGGCTGCTCAGTGCCCATTGTCTCAGTGTCTTTGCTGTCTGTCTCCTTTCTTTGGGCTGGTGCAGGGGAATATAATAATGCTTATCTTCAGCAGGTTCTGTTCTGTTACCTGTAATACACAGACAAGGCTTGCGATGAATCTCCGTCTGCCCTGTATCCTGCTGTGATCCTTTTTCAAAGTGGGATAAATTCAAAGGTGCATCGCCTTGGTGTCAGAGGTTTGATTCTGCTTAGGGAGAAGAGGCTTGTGTGTGATGGAGTAGCTATGTCCAAGAAGGCTGATGGTATGACCTACAAGATCACATTAGACAGATGGATCAGATTGTACACTTCAAAGGCTTAAAGATATGCAAGCAGTCCCTTTGGTCATTTGAATTAGCTCTCACTGTGTAAAACCTGGAGGAAAAAATAATGATTTGTTAGTCTACCAGCTGGAAAGAACATCCATGCCTTTAGCTGCTAGATAGTGGACATTTTTGTCTCAGTTATTAATTGAACTTGCAAACCTGAGATTCAAAAATAACCGTTCGGCTCTGTGGTTTTGCTGACCCTTATGACTGTATCACTGTTCTGATTCATGTTCTTCTGAGATATAGGATTCACATTATTTGGAACTGGCTGAGAAGCTTGGATATCCCATTACCCAGTGACTATCAATTTTGTCTCTCAACCTCATGCAGATCTGTGTTTCCTTCTGCCAGCTTTTCCTTCATTCCTTCTAATTCTGTACAAAGTGCATTAACTTTGCTGAAGTTCCACAATGCAAAAATGGCCCCCGTTTCCTTCCAGGTACCGTGTGCCAAGTGTATTCCATCAACAGGGCAAAATCAGGCAGGAGAAAGCTGCAGTGCTTCTCTGCAAACACATTGTGGTATAAGGCTTGGGAGCAGGGGCAAGGCCAACAGCATCTCAATCTGAATGCAATGGAGATTACAGAAAAAAATGCCTGAAGTCTGGATTTTTGAAGGCATTTCGATAACCAAGATGTTCAAAACAGTTAGTGCCTCTTTTTCATGGCCCTTTTACCTCTGAAATGAAATGAAACCTGGAGCTTAAAGCTAAACCTTTTAGGACCTTAAGTCTTACTGACATTGATGAGATTTACACTCCCAAATATGTCTGTAAATCCAGGTCTCTTCTGGAAATTCCAGTGTGTGGCTGCCTGGTCTTTAGCAGCTGGTACTCTGAAAAATATATCTCTTGATGGCTTAAGTTCCTGAAGTACTAAGGCCTTTGGAAGTCCAGAAGCTATCCAGAGCTTAAAATCTTTTCAGCACCCCATAGGGACTAGTAAAAGTTCTTCCCCATCAGATTTTTTTTCTTCTTTTACTTTTTTTTAATTTTATGCTAAGTATATAATCCTTGAGTCATCATACCTTTGAGGAATCTAACACAGAACAGACTAGTGCTCCATTAGTTGGCTTCTTTTATGGAATTCAAGACTGTTCAACAGTTTAGTAAGCCTATTTTATTACTAATGACTGAGAAATTCCCAGTATTAGTCATCATAGAAACCTAGAATTTACTCTGTTTTTTCCAAAGGCTTGAAATAAATACAATAAGAACCTGCTTAGATATCTACACTACCATGGGTTAGTAAAAAAAAAAATCCAAGAAACAAACCACACAACAACAACGACAAACTCCAAGCCTTGAGCCTTTTGCAATAATACATTTTTCCAAGGCAAAAATATCACCGGCTTCCACTAAGACTTTTTCAAAATCATGTTTCAGCACTTCAGTTCTTCCTGCTGCCTCTTTTTGTTTGTCCTAGCAGTATCCCTATGCCTGACCTTAACATTTTGGATGAATTATCAGACACAAGATGGTCTTTTATATATGATGGAGTTTAGTCTTTGCATGGTGAGATTTGTTGATGCAACAAAAATTACATTCACTTGTAAAGTAGCTCAGTGCAAACATCTATTGTGTACGAGCCTGTTCTGTTTACTAAAATTTGTCCCTAAATCTTTAAGCCTAAAACTGTACATATTTTGAAACATTCCCTTGTATGGAATCTCATATTTAACAGTTTCATGGGGTTGTTTCTTTGGAAGTAAAAGTGTTTCTCAAGAGCCTTTTTTTCTACCCGCTCCCAGTGAAAAGAGGAGAGCAAAGCCATCCGCTTACCACAAAGCAGTGCCACCACAAAGGAAAGATTAAGGGTTTAGAGAGAGGTCAATGTGGGTTTTTCTCTAACTAAACACTTTCCTAAAGTTTCCTTGTGGAAAAAATAATGAAGTCATCTCAGAGTTTTTAAAGAATTTTTATTTCTTTTTCACCGTCTGCATTCGCTTGTCTTCTCAGCATGGATGTTTAATCTTTCTAGGCTTTGTGAATTGGTCCAAATGAATAAGTGGTGAGCTGTCTCTCTAGGAGCTAGAGGCTTATTCTAAGGCCCTAATCACTGAGTAAACACATCTTTGCCCTCCCTCTCTTACAACTGCTATATAATAGTCGAGATTCTAGCACAGTAACCTGGATATTGCAGGGATCGACGCTTTGAAATGCAGAATGGCTGATCCTCAAAAACAGACAGTGCCTGATCTTCCCCTGCCTCTTTCTTCTTTTTAAATTAAATATCACCACAGAAATGCTGTTTTATTGCTTGATATTGTGCATCAGTGCCCTGGATTTTCAAGTTTAGTTTCAGTCAACATTGTTGGCTGCACTTATATGGATCTCTGCATGTTGGGCTTATTAATGGCCCTTCCTGGCACATGTGTACGTGGTTCTGAAGAACATTTAAATTAAATTAGACAAACATTAATGCAAATTACTAATCCCTTTCCCAAAGTCTAATGTTCAAATGTATTCTTCTTCTTATAAACAGTCATTAAGTTTTATCCAAAGCCAGTATATGAGGTGATAGCCATACAGGTTTTTACAAAGGCAGCTTGTCTCAAAATTGCATCCCGTGACTTGCTATATTGATAATCATAAAAATTTAGTGTTCATTGTTACTTCTGATGAAGAGAAATGACTTTAAGTAAAAGTCTGAAAACAGGATTTATCATATTGTCTGAGCAAATATGTTCAAGTAAGATTTTAAAATAAAGTAACATATATGGGTATAGGGGAACAGAAAGTTGTTATTTTCTGAATGGTGTTTGTAATTCATTGAATACCAGATAGAGGATCATGGTTCTTAAATAGCTTATAGTTTCCCTATATTTTCCTCAGTCTGCTTTCTATCTTTACATACACATAGACTGGCTTTCCAGAAGGTGGTCTGAGGTTATCATGGGGACACAGCACAGCTCTGTGCTGCTGGCAGCAAAGCTCAAATACTACTTGATAGGTTTTCAGAAGAACATTTTGTTTTCAGAGGCCACAAACATCATCCTCAACATTGACTCTTCACTGACATGATAACTATGATGAGATATATCAGCTCTCACAAACTTAATGGGGTATTTGATCCGTGTCTACCGTACCCTTTCCCTTACGTCTTACACATTTGCAGTGCTGGGTTGAAAGCTGGACCTTGCTCCTCAGCTCCACAAGAGAGGTAGCCAGCAGGGCTGACGTGGCCTTTTGGCCAGCTACACATCGACTTATGGCAACCTTCCAGTACCTAAAAGGGGGCTCCACAAGGGAGGTAGCCAGCAGGGCTGACATGTGGCCTTTTGGCCAGCTACACATCGACTTATGGCAACCTTCCAGTACCTAAAAGGGACCTACAGGAGAGATGGGGAGGGACTCTTTATCAGGGAGTGTACTGATAGGATGAGGAGTAATAGTTTTAAACTGAAAGAAGGTAGATAAAGATTAGATATTAGGAAAAAATTCTTTCCTGTGAGGGTGGTGAGACACTGGAACAGGTTGCCCAGAGAAGCTGTGGATGCCCCGTCCTTGGAAGTGTTCAGGACCAGGCTGGATGGGGCTTTGAGCAACCCGCTGTAGTGGGAGGTGTCCCTGCCCAGGGCAGGGGAGTTGGAACTTGGTGATCTTTAAGGTCCCTTTCAACCCAAACCGTAGTTTGGTCTCACCACATCTTACAGCTGGATGGAGAGCTGCCAAAACATCCAGCGTGTAGCATCTCAGGCATTGGGACTGTAGGCAGCTGTATTGTTACTCACTCATTTGGCTACTGAGGGGGCAATAACAACACACTGTCACTTTTTTAGGATTTTTATAATTGTTTTGTATTGTAGATGCTGTTGCATCAAGAGGTGTGTTCCTTGCTCAGGGAATAGTTCCAAATGTTATTTTTGTTGGGCAGCAAGCCAAAAAAGTTTGTGCATTTCTTAAGCTGTCTGTTAATAAGGTTTTTGGTTTTTGTTCAGTTGTTGTTATTTTCATCTTGTAAGCATATAATATATCATGTTTTGCCACGCAGAAGAAAATATTAGGAAGCATTGAGAAGATTTACGGATTTGGATGGGTGGACCATTTCAGTCTACTGGGGTTTTTTCCCCCCTTTGTGTGCATGTTGAGATACTCAGCACCCTCAATAGATACCATAGGGTGTACTAACAGACAAATCTGCAGCAGTAATTTTAAATTACTAAATAGCCTGTGGAATTTTTCACTGATCAATATTTTCTCATGTCTTTTCAGAGAAAGCTTCTTGCTATCTACCTCCACCATGATGAAAGTGTACTAACCAATGTCTTCTGCTCACAAATGCTTTGTGCTGAATCTATCGTCTCCTATCTGAGTCAGAACTTCATCACTTGGGCATGGGACATGACAAAAGAAGCAAACCGAGCAAGGTAAGACTCTTTGGACTATGAGACTCTTTGGACTATTTTCTCTCATGGAATACTGCTATTTCTGTGTATCAGATCTCTTGTTGCTTGATACTATTTGAACTAAGAACTTCATGCTTGTTCTTAGCTGATCAATGAAGCTCTGCTGGCTGATGCTCACTGAGAGTTGGACCACACTTATTTTCATTGCAAAGTAACTTCTTATTCTTGCGCAGGAAAAAACAGTTGAAGAAATTATTTCCTCTTTTGGCGGGGGGGAGGGCAGTATTTTGCACACAATAGTTCTGGGAATGTGTCTTCACAGTTTTGCATTGCATTGCCATTATATTATGTGACCCTAATTTATGTATGTAGGTGTAACTGCATTAGAACTGTCTGGAGTAATAACTACTGTTGTTATTGAAAATCTTATTTAAAAAATAATATGCATGTGATAAATTAATATAAAAAACAGATTATGCAAAAAATTAAAAGCTCGCAATTCATATTAACTCTTTTTGAACTACAATTTTCTTATAGAACAATCCTTTGGTGATGTTCAGATATTTCAATAGGTTTTAATATTATAAAAGCTATCCTATGTCTTAGAGAGACCATCATTTTGCTGATTAGTCAAGAAATTAAAAAAACTGTAGATTCCAAACTGTAGATTCCTTCTACATCTTTTATGTTACCAACAACTCATCTTTATATTAAGGCCTCTCTCTTATTAGCTATTTATCAGCTGATAATTATCTATTGAAAGTAATGGTTTTATGATTATACTTATTGTATTTAGAAATCAGACTTGTTTGGTTTTGTAACTTGGATCTTATTTCATCACTTGTGTTTACACAGAAGATGACTGCTTTCCAGGATGATGTTTTGCGTATATTGCTGTAATGAACGTTATTCTAACTTTTGAACAAAAGATGCAACAGTCATTTGGGCTGGGATAAAGTTGCCACTTTTTTTACACAATTCCATTGATTATTGAACAATTAGAAGTACATATTTGTTTCTTTCTCTTGTGGCTTGCTAGAATAGAGCATTCACGCATTCCTGTTCTTAAATGTGTAATTATATTTAATATTTCTTTACCGAAAGTGGGCACAGAGAACAGAACAATCTCTTTTTCTAAAACACTTTTTAGATGAGAGTTGTGTTGCACAGGAATTCCTCACTTGACCTTCTGCATTTTGTCATTGGACGAATCAGCAGCAATTTTCCTGCTTTAAGCGATTCTAGAGAAGAGTTAAATATTATGGAAAAAGCAGTCGCAAAAACAGATAAAAAGTTTGAATCAGCAGCAATTTTCCTATTTTAAGTGATTCTAGAGAAGAGTTAAAGATTACGGAAAAAAGCAGTCGCAAAAACAGATAAAAAGTTTTTTTAAAAAAAAAAAAGAAAAGAGAGAGAGGAAAAAGAAACATCTAGGTTCTTTCATGGGACCAAATACATAGACTGGAAAGTTGCTTAAGTCTTTTGGTATTGCCATTCATGGGCAGTAAGGAGCCTCCTCCTTTTCTTTTATCCCACAAGTTGGTGTAGAAGGAAACACTATTTCTAAACCATCTGTAGTGGCTAAGTTCAGTTGACTACCTGCTGTTCTATTGTCCGCTTTCCTATTTAATTCTCTAGTTTCTTTTATTTTACAATGACAAAAAATTGCAGTGTAGTTTCTTTTGAAAAACTGTGTTTGAGGGGTTTTTTATGACTGACGATCAACAGCCATGTAATTGCTTTGTTGTGTTTTACTAAAGAAATCTATTAAGTAGCACAACTTTGATACACTAGTAATAAGAGTTTGCAGGTTACAGAGACACCTGTGGTGACCAAAGCGACAGAAGCTGCTTATTAGAAAGAGCCTGTACAGCTGTGTCCTATTAACTCCTTATGACACTTCTTAAAACACAAAATAAAGGGCTTGTTTAAGGCTTTATAGCTATTCTCAGTGAACCTAGTCACTGATTGTGCGGTACGATAGGGTTTTTAAGCCTTCATTTTTTGCTTTCTATTAACAACAACAAAGAAACTGTCATATTAACAGTGAGGTCAAAAAATAGTGAGGGGTAAACAAGGCATGCTGGCTCGAATCAGAATAATTTCTCGGTTGTGTTTAGTGTCACATCCTGCTCCTTAGAGTGTGATTTCTTCAGAGGGGGCATGATGCTTCCTCTCTCCCTTTGGAAAGTGCCAACGCACTGTAGGCATTCCCATAAATAAATACTCACTACCTCTGTTTAATTACTACACTTTATTATGTGACATGACAACAGTGGTCTTGGAGCCTATCCTGTTCTGTTCCCCTGCACATACAGTTGCATGTAGCTTTTGATTTGAATGGTGAGAAGACAGCAACAAGAACAGGAGAAGGAACTGCTTTTTGCATGCTGGGGCAGCCCAACTTTGCAGCAATCAATAGGGACACCTCAATGTCAGCAGTAAAAGAGGTTTTCAGTAGCTGTAGCATGATATGACTCATTTCAAGCAGATACACAGATCCTTTCTCATATAAGTAAAAAAAATGTTGAATATCCTGGTTTTCTTCTTGCTCTTTGCTGTCCTCTTTCTGACATCTATGGATGTCAGTCTGTTCCAAAAACAGTCTTCATAGTAGTTTCTGTCCTCATTAATGAAATGGGACTTCACTGTCGAACAAAACCAGTGGCAAAATCTTGTCATTTTTCCTGATTTTTTTTAATGTTTCTCAACTGACTGATGTAGAGACGTGCTTTGAATCCTGCGTTACTGTAGACTAGTGCTTTTCAGCTGAAATCTCTTCTTGTTCTTCGACATGCGCTGCGGCAGAGCGAAGGGAGCTGTAGGTAGGGCTACAAGTAAAATGCTGTGTGTGAGCACCAGGGTAACTGTTAGCTGTAGTGTTATGACCACGAGCATTGAGACTTTGGGGGTCAGATTCTGAAAAATTCCTCAAGACCATGACCATTGCGACTTTGGGGGTCAGATTCTGAAAAATTCCTAACTACAGCCACCCAGGACTGTTACTTTGTCGAACTGAAGGAGCACTCTAGTTAATACAGTTAAGAGGATGTTTTGTTTTGGCTTTCACAGCTTTTAATTGTCTCTGACATAAGGTTTGCAGGAAAGGGAGCAGTTGCTTTGGGTAAATGCTGCAAATTATCAATCTTTTCATTACTAGAATAAAGAAATCATAATAAAAGGCACAAAATAATGTAATAAAATAATTAACCTTCATTTAGGAAAACAACATTTTATAATACTTTTAAGGAATCTACATGAAAGCTTTACTACCTATATTTTAGACTTTAGTTTAGTGAGCAACTATGTGGAATATTCTTGTAATTTATGTTGTCCATGGTCAAAGGAGGGGAAAAAACCCACAAAGCTGTGTGTATATCTTTTACTTTTTTTGTTATATTACATGGGGAGGTGTCAGGGCAGTAGCACTGGTGTTTGACAGCAGAGCTGTTGACAATTCTGGCCCTACCTTTTGATCTGAGCACATGGCTGCAGCAGCTCACCAGCTGCATTGGGGCATCACAGGGGCTAAGCGATTCCTCGGGTTCCCAAAGAGGTTATGGGATAGATAACAGGAGAGCCAGATGCGAGCAGCTGGAGTTCTGGCACTTTCTGACTTCAAAGAGATGACTAAATACCATTATTCTAATATAATTATGTGTGTATGTATGGGAGCTGTATGTATTTGTATGTATGCGAGAAAGCACATGCCTAACTATTTTTGTTAATTCATTAGTATACATTAATATATTTGTATCCTGGAGAGATATATAGTGAATATATATACACATACATACCTACACATGCACACTTATGTTTGTACACACAGCATTTACAAACATAGATTATGCATAATATTAACAGATTTCCAGTGTACATAATGTTTGCCAAGCAAAGCAATGCCAAAACCATAAAACAGCCACTCGAATGCTTGGAGCAGGTTTTTAGCTATTGCTGTGGTTGCCCTTGAGCACTGTATTTCAAGGTGTTACCAACTTTTCTCAGCTCTGATGACAGGTACTTGTTAGTTTTAATGTTCAAATGGTAGGTTTTCACTTTGCTTAAGCTTAGCAAAGAGTTAATTGACTAAAGCGCTTCTCAGCAGCAGGTTGTCTTCACCTGCAATTTCTGTCATCAAGTAATTAGCCATATTCACAGTTGCTGACCCTTAGTACTAACCTACTGAATGATGCATGCCTGGATGAAGACCAGTTGACCATATTACTCCAGCTCCCCAATCTTATTTGATCCTTCAGCAAATATCTTGCAGGTGTGGGGTCTGTGAATGCTGGACTCGAGGAGTTAATTTCTCACTGCCTCTTCAGGAGGGACCGTAGATTCTGTATGTGTTGCTTGCAAAACTGTTGGATGTGTTCTTTGGGCACTAAATCCGTAACAGGTTTCACAGAACAGTGTGAAAACCTTATCTATTGTATTTTGCAATATTTTATTTAATTTACTTTAATAGCAATACAGTGCCAGTCAATAAAAACAGGTCAAAAGTCTAATTAATGTTTTAAAAATAAAGGTTCTCAAACACCAGGCGAGTTTGTCATTTTCTGTATGGTTTGTTTTGAGGAGGAAGAGGAAAGAAGGTGAGGAGGGAACCCTTCTGTTCCATGATTACATCCCACCCGCTCATTTTCTCCTTTTCTCCTTTGCTTTTGATTTTAGTGGCGGTCTTAACAGAATGTCAAGATCAATTTGCAGCATGGTTTAACTCAAGGTTTGCATTCTGCCAGCAGCAATTGTCCTAACAAACAATGCCGTGTGTTCTTGTAACTTCAGAAGCTTTTAGAAGGCTCATGGCAAGGGCAGCATCTAATGACTTTATTAGTGTAGGGTTTCAAAATGGGCTCAGTAATTGTTCACATCTCTTTGTCATCTAGTCATAATTACTGCATAGTATTGTTTGGGGTTGCACTTGTGAATAGTTTCCTAATAGCACTGAAATGAAGAAAAAAGGAAAAGGATAAAAGGTGATTGTCTCTTTAGAAGGAGAACAAAACAGCCTGTATATAGATGATGGTTAAACTGTTTATTATACACCCACCAGAAAAGGTAAACTATCCCTGCTTAAATATTTATATACTTCAAGGTAATTTCAAGTTAGTAGTCTAAAAATGTCCAAATTTGGAAAACTATAAACCAGCAGAGAATGCATTTTAATCTGATTGTGATTAGTAAAATATGGAAGTCTCCATGATATTCAACCATAAATAGAAAGTAGCCTCTCTGATGATGTGATTAAGGTTTTCAGGGCATCACTTTATATGCCTATATGCTATACGGTCATCTGAAAAAAAATAATTATTAAAACCAGAGAAATTAACTAAACTCATATATTTTAAGTCCCTACTATAAAACTGAATTCTAAAGCAAGTTCTATCCCACTGTACTCAAGCTACAACATAGTTTATTAAATTTGTTTAACAGAAGAGGTGGAAGAATAAAACCCTGTAGTGTCCTGTGCAAAAGAGGTGAAGGCAGAAGAAGAGGTAGTCAAGGCAGACTTGTTGGGCTGCTTTGAGCAAGGATAAGGAAGTTGTTCACAGTTGCCATCTAAATACAGGAGTCCACGACTGCACCAGTGGAATTGAAGCTGTAGAGATGCATCTAAATCAACTGTCTGAAGAAATCACTGAACTTGCAGAGTCAGAATTGTTTGTACCAAAACACAGTTGAACACTAATGAATCTCTTTGGTACTGACTGCGGAACAATCAACTGTGACAAAGCTCTCTGCAGAAGTGCAGGTGCCCATCCTCTTCCCTTAGGTTAGGATGACTCTGCTTTGACCTTTCTGCTCTCCTTTTTGTCACTGACTGTGGCTCTCAGAGAGCTGCAAATAACAGCGTTCAGTCCGTGCTTGGCCAGAACGTTCAACTGTACCTGCATCATTCCTGAACAATGGTTGGCTGATCTGATCTTTGGTGTGAGAGAGGTTTCTCAGCATTACTCCATAACCACTTCCAGCACTTGACTTTCACAGCTTTAGGCAGTTCACACTAATATGTAACCAAAGTTTCTTTCGCAGCAATCAATGATAATTATATCTTGGTGCGCTCAGTAGGTAATGAGCTATTGGCTTCCTTTCTGGTTTTGTGTTCTTTGGACTTAAATGGTACTCTTTTTTCTGTGATTTTCTTAGACTAAGCAGCTGTGATTCCTTCAAACTTTCCTTGTAGCTTGTCCTTTTATAGACATTTGCTATTGCAACCCTCACGTGGTCCTTCTGTAATTGGTCTTCACCTTTACTGATGCACTATGCCTGGAACTGCCTTGACCATGCTAAATACAGACAGGATTATTTCATGTTGTACAAACTATGCTTCTGTTTACTCACCCCAATACCATGCTTGTCTTCTTCACATCATGACTTATCTTCTTTCCTTACTGCTTGACTCTTAACCTGTATTGGTGCAGTTGTTCCTCCTACTCAGAGACTTTCATTGACCCTGTTGAACTGCATTTTACTTCTCAGGATGTTTCTCTGATTTGTGAAGGTTCTTCTGATGTGCTTGTAGCTTCTCCCACTTTACTAACATCTTGTAAAGTAACTAAACATACTCTGTGTTCTTATAAATCTGCCTGTATAAGCCTTGGATATTCCTTAGCAAATCATATATTACATGCCTTTCTAATGTGATAGGCAATAATCAAAGCTACCACTGATACACAAGTGCATCCTGTGTTTTCCATTTTTAGTACAGCATTTTAGCAAGGGGTCCAGGTGTATTTTGTTTATAGCTTTACCAGTGGTGTTGTCTGGTGTCTAGTGGTATCTAAAAGGATGGATTAATGAGTTTCTAGAGGGATGTGTTTTAGACTAAACAGGGTTATAAAGTATTTACCTAATCTGTTTGAACCTTACAAGATTAAATTAGATCTTCCATGTTTTATGAAGAGGGAGATAATCCACTCATCTAGGCTTTACTCTGACATAAGGAAAAAGTGGATAAAATAATGCATTTTACATCTGAATTCCTAGGTATTTAGTGTGTGGATAAGAGGGTATCCACGTCATTTGAATCAGGCTGCTTTATACATCTTGAAACCATGCTTTGTATCTGTTGCTCGTTCCCCCTTGTGGGAGAGTCAACAGTTATGACCCCATCAATGTGGGTAAGACAATAACTCTGCATTATGCAGACTATGGATAGCAAGCTTATTTTAATATAACATTTCATGATCTCAGCTTTTACTTTTTTAAAAAATGTAAATACCTAATACAAAAATGTTATTTTTACATTAACATTTTAATGAGTCTTGTGTTGACTTTTCAAAGTATATAATTATTATTAAAAAATAATCAGAAATCTTGAATATTTCATATTCATCATTGTTTTCTTCGTGCTCAAGAAAGGAGTTACCTTTTTTCACAGCCATTTCTGAAGTTTTAAAGTTTCTTGAAGTAATGTTGTTCTTGGGAAGTATCTGGCCATAAATAAATCACACTTTTTTAGCCCAAAATCATCCCAACTGTGGACCAAACACCAGTTCAGACTGAAAGGTAATAGATGTTTTGGAAAAAGTTTTCAAATTTTGTCCTGCTGCTGCTTTTTGAGCAGGACTTCAGGCTGAGATGATATAGCAAAAAACATCTCCAGTGCAGCCTTTCAATTAAAAAGTCCTTTGCAAGAACCATATTGGGCACCATGTGCCAAAGGGCTTAATTTTAGGTAGAACTTTTCCAAAGTTTTCCCACCAGTGTGCAAAAATAAAAAGTAACTACAGGAATATTTATAAGACTGTAACAAATAATCATATCTGCATGACTTTCGTTGGTACAGGAAATAAGGAAAAGTTAATCTAAAATCTTATGGAATTTTTATAAATTTTTTTATAAGTTTTATCTATACATTTGAGAGCAGAGTTCTCTCTCTGTGGAAGAGAATCTGCCCTTTAGCGCACTAGATAGATTTGCCTACACAATTATTAATTAACTTTAAAGTGCTGGGGAGAGTTTAAGAAAAGCAAAAGCAAAGGAGAGCTTTCAATTTTTGTTTGAACATACAAAAAAACATTCAAAATGTAGCATCAGGTGTCCCTCAGTGCACATTCCAAGAGTACACTACAATGTACCGTTTGCATCTTGCTCTGCATTAATTTCCTTCTGCAGGTTTACTTGATTAACAAGAAAGAGCTGGAATTAGCTTCTTAGGTTTAGTTACTCTTTCTGCAACTATACTATGCCATGACACCTTGGCTTTTTTATTTTATTCGTAATACCTTGAGAAGATAGATTAATTTTGGGATGTATGCAGAGCTATTCATCCTATCAAATTGTATCATTGGTTCAATTCCAGTAGGTAACTGAAAATTGATACCACAATGGAGGACAGGCGTCGAGTAGTTAATATTTGCTTTAAGTGGCGACTGGTAGGTGGTGTCCGTGTCTTCCAAAACCATGCCAGTTGTCACTTTTCTGAGTGAAAAGAGAAAGGAGACTGAATTTCTTTGCTCTTTTAGAGTCCTTCTCCTGGATCAAGGCCAAAGGCATCAGTGCTGCGTTGCACTATGATTTTTCATGGAAATGGAGAGGACTCTTAGTGCTCAGAATCATCAGTTCTTTGATAAGGTCTTCCCTTCATTCCTCTTCAGTTTTTCAATTATTTGTGAATAATTGAAGCCAACAACTTCAATTCAAGAGCCAACAAATGCCTCTGCCTTGTTGCCCCCTTTAGGGACTGGGCACCAAAGATGCTCTTAGCTTACTAAGTTGTTGAAATTGAGATATTAAATGAATATTTATGTTTCATTGCTAATGAGTAATGAAAGAAGTAAAGAAAAGATGCTGTCTTCCAAAACTATTACTTTTCTTGTTGAATTTCATTCTTGTAACTTTTGAGGGTTTTTTTAAATTAATTTTTCCTTCATAAGATGCTTTTTTGCCTTTCTCATGCTTTTCCCTCCTTGAATATTTTTCTAATTTAAAAATAAAAGGACTAGTAGAATGCCATTTGCCCTCCCTTTCTGGCAGCATTCCTTTATTTCCACTTTTGGTTGGAGATCACAGTAATCCAGTGTGTTGTGGAAAACAGTTCTCCCCGGAGGGACATCTGGCTCTTTGATGCGCTCCACAGGCAGTTCTCTTGGCAGCTCTGGAGATGCCACTGAAAGATCTGGCACACTTCTGTTTAGATGAAAGTAAGACAATCCCTTGTTAGTGATGTACAGGGTAAGATGCTGGTTATTGCACCAAATTGTTTTGGTCCTACTCGCATACTTCTGACAGTAAATTTTAGCACAGAGGAAATTTTTTTTTTTTTTGCTGGATATGAATGTGTAAGAGAGTAAAAAGATCTGCAAATACAGAATCAGTAAAGCAGAAAAGGAAAAAAAAATGCAAAATTAGTGAAAATTAGTTGCAAAATCTATTGAAAGGCATGAGAAAAACTGAACGGGGATCATGAATGAAAACTCGATTTCTACCCATCTCGTATAATGAAAAGAAGAGATGTGTTACAGGTAATTGCTGAGCACTTATCACTGACCTGGTGAAGAGTAATCGCAGGTGAACAGCAGTTACACAGTGTAGGTGCTGGAGATTGCTGCTGCTATCTCTTTATTCAGTGTTGCACCATTTCACTACTTTCACATTTTTGTTGGCTTTACTACGTTTTAGTTCAACAGACATGTGGCATCTTACTTGGTTCCAAAGGGAAGGGTCTATTTTAATGGATCGTGTTAGTGAGAAGAGTTCCTCGAGTGTATTTGCTCTGTTCTGAAGATACATGTTGATAACCACCAGCTGGTCATTCATCCCCCACGAACACCCTCATCACAGCTGCCCGTGCTGTGATCTGGACATACATTATTCAAAGTGGGAAGTGCTGGGAAGATGTGTTGATTCTCTTTCTTCCCCCAAGAAAGACAAAGGCTGTCTGATGGCAGTGGCGGCAAATTTGTGGCGTTCCAGTCAGAATTCATTATTCAAAGTGGGAAGTGCAAAGACGTGTTGTTTCTTGTTCTTCCCCCAAGAAAGACAAAGGCTTTCTGATGGCAGCGGCGGCAAATTTGTGGCGTTCCAGTCAGAATTGGCATGTGCTGTTCTTGTAACTGGTACGTGAGCGAGCGGCTGCTCTCCCTGCCAGCTGAGCAGATCACAACAGCAGCAGAGGAAGGGAGGAGACTGGAAAGAGCAGGGCTGATAGCACCAGGGGCTTTAAGAAGTGGCCCCAAGAAAAAAAAACAACCCACCACCACGATGGGAGATGTTGGCATCTGTTCTGCTGTTCCTCAACCAGGAAGGTATGAGTACCTTCAAAACAGCTTGGCACGATGTGCCATCTTCTGAAGCCAGGGAGTTGAAACCTGTTCCCAGTGTTGATTATAGAGGACCTGTTAGGTTCTATGCTCTGTTGGGTTCTATGTAGTCATCAAGAAGTTCCATGTGTAAAAATTCACCTCCCAGAAAAAAATTATTTGGGAGATCTTTTAATGTACTGAAATTCTTAGTTCATTCAGAATTCTCTGCATATAAAATCCAGACCTATAAAAGCATATTTTGAAACTGAGTTATGGGTTGACTAAATACTGAATTGATTAAAAAAAACCCCACCAAACCAAACCAACACATTTGATTAGTGCAACTGGTATGGTAATAGTCTCTTAGTCTTGTTCCTTCTAGCAGTATTCTCTACAGTACTTTTTCATCTTCAGTTAAATATTTAGTTTTCACATTAAATGTGAGTGCTTTTCTTCCATCGTGTGTTGAAGACTGTTAAGCAGTTTTAAGGCAAAAGTTTCATGAATTTGCTTCAATTGACCCCTGTCTTTATTACTTTCAAGAATGAAACCTTGAACGCACATAAATAAGTCTTTTTGCCGGGAAAGGCCACCATTGACTTCTCTGAGGCCAAATTTTCACTTAAATATTCCCACCTTGAAAAGCAAAAATATGAAACTCCATTATTTAGCTTAAGAATTTATATGTCCAGACTTTATAGACACTTTACCAATTGTATATCTCTACAAAGCCATTTCTGATGTAGCAATGCCTATTTGGCATTTTTGACATTGCCTTTTTCTGTGAATTGGGGAATCAAAGAGACAAAGAGAAGGTATTTGCAAAAAACATTTATGGCTTAGAAATAGTCGCTAGGTACCCCTGCTCATCGCCTTCCATCCAGCTATGGCCATAGTTATACTACAAATTGTCTCTGAGGAGTTTTTTGTTTGGGTTTTTTTTTTTTTATACTTAAGGTCCCTTGGACAAGCCCAATGTTGTACTCATCAGGCTTATCAATTTTTAGCCATTTTATTAGATACAATATCTATTGATTTGAAAAATTTCAATTTTGAATTTTTTCAGTATCTTTAAGAAGAAATTACTTGGAGTGCTTGACATTTTAGTGCAGTTTGTCTTTTCAAATAGATTTGGCTTCTAATGCATGTGACAACAGGACTTTGCTCTTCAGTTAGAGCATACATTTCAGAGTAGTTGTTACCTAAAATATTATCATAAGGCATAAGAAAACACACGATTTAAGTTGCCTTTCATGAACATAATTAAGAATTAATAAGCCTTTACCAGTGGCTAGTCCTCAGAATTTCCACTGTTTTGCCTTTTGTGACCCGTGTTATTAAAAGTCCATTATTTTTACAGACTTTATTAAATTGGATCTTATTAAAGCATTCTATATTTGCATTTGGTCTTTCATAATTCATTATTATTATGACATTTACTTTTTACCATCAGATCTGAAAACATATCATAAGCTACCCTTTTCTCTTGAAAGAAATGCTAATTTCAAACAGTCCTCTAATGGAAGAGAAAAGCTTTATCAGTTTTTTCATTTATTCAAGATCGTGTTAAGAATACTAATGCTAGACTTCTGTATGCTAATATCTGAGAGCTTTTTGGTCAAAAGCTTAGAATTATTGTTTTTAGTCCACACTGCTAAGTATGTCACTGCCAGGGCACTAGTACAAAAGAAAATACAATTCTGAAGTACCACGTTTTAATTCAATGACTGATAAAAACAATTTCTTGATCTTTCATTATGAAATTATGCTTTCATATTAAATTATACTATTTTTATACTTTGTTGTGTTTACTACATTATGGCTCTACTTAGTTTCTCTTTAGAAGTTTTTCACAATTGATTTTAGCATGGTTACTTAGGGGGGTTTAGTATTGAATTATAGCCTGCAGAATAGTGTAACAGGAAATGGAATTCTCCATCAAATAAATCACTGTATCAAACTGATATTAAGGGTTTTAATTTAGATGACCTAGGATCTATCATATTTGTAAATATTCTCATAATTTAATCATTAAAAGGGAGAAAGAGCTCCAGAATTGAATGCAGAAGCCTAGATGTTAAACAGTAGATAAAACTCAGGTAAATTGCTGAATTTAGCGTATTTAAAAAAAAAAACAAAAAAACAAAACTAACTTCAAAAACACCTCTACAATGTTAACTTTTTTTTCCCCACACAGGTTTCTGACGATGTGCACTAGACACTTCGGGAGTGTCATAGCCCAAACAATTCGAACTCAGAAGACAGACCAGTTTCCACTTTTCCTTATTATTATGGGAAAACGATCATCTAATGAAGTATTGAATGTAATACAAGGTACAGTTCTCACTTTATGTTAAAAGTAGTTCTTAGGTGAGTACTAAAACTGTTAGAAGATATCTTTGCTAACCATTTCTTTTGAAGGTGTTCAGAATATGAACTTTCAGTTGCTGTGGTATGAGTAGCTACTATTCATAAATGTCTTCATTAACGTAGTATTAGATGTTGAAGTTGCCATGACTGTAGTAGAAACATAGTTTAAGTTTTTCTTTTTTTTTTTTTAAAGTAGAAGCCAAATCTCCTAAATAAGGAGCTATGCTTGGTTTTCCAAATTTATATCCATATAAATTACCAATTTCCAAAAGATTTTGGCCACACTTTTTGTGTAGTGCCGGAGCACATTTAGTTCCCTGTGTGTAGCTCCTTGTTAACGTGTGGGCTCCTGTTGCATGTAGTGGGCTAATATTTGAATATGAGTTGCTTTTTCAGACCTGCCTGCAGCGTTGAGACCTCGCATCAAATCAGAATTTTAAGTTGCTAATATAATCTCACATAAATGAAGCTTTCTGGCTCGTGTTTTTCTGGCATAACCATTCCTCTGGTTTCACTGACAGCAAGGTGACTTAGATGTGGAGCGACGCCCTTTGACTGCTGTTCTCAGTATCTCTGCAAATTAAAACACATCAAAGAATGGCTGCCTCTCATTTCTTCTGCTTTCTCCACAAGTTTGCCTTCATGACACTGTGTCCTCATTTATTTATGGTTTATATCTAGCAATCTTTATTCTAATCTCCTTATTTTCCTGGGAAATTCAGCCTGCGTTTTGCAGACAGCATTACTGTTTCTTCCTGCATGTTGGATTAATAATTTTCTTGAGGAATCTGCAGTGCTCCTTCTTATGGCCAAAATTGCGAATGTTGCATGGATTTTTGTCTCCTGAGGGCAAGGTGCAGCACGACACTAATTCATGGTACTTCTGTGACTTAAAAAACTTATTTTGTATCAATAACCTTATAAATAGATTTTCCTATAAATAGATTTTTATAACTCTACAGCAGAGTTCAGCTGTATAACTTTATATGTGTATAACTTTAAGCACCTGTGTTATCTCACTGAAGTCACCGGTGCTTACTGGCTTAAATGACTTAACTGTTTTAACAACGTGGTGACTTAAAGTCATAATATCATGCGGCTTTATATTATAAAATAATCCAAATTATTTCATTGCATTCACGAAGTTTTAATGATTTTTTAGTTTTTCTGCAAGCAATCTATTGAACTCAACTAAACTGAACTGATCATCTCTTGCAGCCTTACTTAAATTTAACTTTTAACAAGAAACAAACGTGCTGTGCTTGTTACTTTCCCATGAACTGGAGCTCTGGTATCTTTTTCCCATATTCCCTCAAGTGAATGGTAGTCTCTGAAGCCATGTGTGTTGTAGCGTTGCGGGAGGTGGGATAACATTTTCTGCTGAGGTAGCAAATGCTAGAAATAGGAACAATGAGGGTCTTTCAGGGCCAGGCGAGAAGGCATGTTTACAGAAGAGATACAAGAATACAGAAACTTAAGTCCCAGTGGCCTTTATTGAAATGCAGACTAAGTTTGCTTCTGATTTTTATTTTTTTTTCCTGGGGTTGGAAACTGTGGGGACAGTTTTGTTTTTCTTTAGTGGTACTGTGGCTTCTGGTTAGTTTACTCCTTTTAAAAATTTGAGCAGCATCACCAATATAAATCTAGCTCTTGTTGGTATATTTTTCTGCCAATGTCCAAAGACTGTTTAAGTTGGCAGATGTTAAGATCTTCTAGTTTTAGACCAATTCTCATGGTCTAAAACCTTTTAACTGCTATGACAAGAGTCTCTAATGGGTACTCTAGTCCTCATTTTAAGAAGAGAAAATAGACTGAGTGCATCTTGGTAGGAAATGAAACTAATATTTCAGTTATAGTTACACTTGAATAAAAATGCATGCGCACACATCCATTCAACAACTGTATTCTGGGGGTTTTTTTTCCATTTTTTTGAACCAATCCACTTGGATGCTGCTGCCAACACCCTACTTTTTGTTACCTGAGTAGGCAGTTGCCTCGGTCTCCCTGATTATACCTCAGAATTCTAAAACTTTAAAATCAGGTTCATGTCAGGGAACCCCAGATATAGGAAAAGTTATAAACCTTTCCTCTAACATCAGTAATTAAAAAAAAAAAAAAGTTATTCCATGCAAGCACAAAAGTGATTGTTCAGATTTGAACTACCTAAAATTTTAGCCCATGATCAACATTTATTTGTGAAAACAATTTCAAATTTTCAATACAAAGGCCAACTAAAAGCATTCTGTTGAGATACTTGCATTTTCTACGCCTTTTTTTTTTTTTTAAAAAAAAAAAAAGGTCTGGCTATTTCTTATGGATTAATTCTAAAATTACTTCTTTTTTTTGTTTAATAACTTTAATGATATGAAGTCCAGCTCTCTTCCTTTGTTGCTAGGTAACACAACAGTGGATGAGCTAATGATGAGGCTGATGGCTGCAATGGAGATCTTCACTGCCCAGCAGCAGGAAGACATAAAGGATGAGGTGAGCCTTGAAAGTTACTGTAGATATCTACTGGCTTCCACAAATCAATGGGGATGCAAAATTAACCAGATGTTTCTTTAGCCAGTAAAGTCAGGAATGATAAGTTTTAGTGTCTCTTCCATCATCAGAGATTAAAAATTTCAAGTCTCCTTTGTGTATTTATTTGGGTGTCTCAAAAAAACCTCTTCCTTATTGGTTAACTGTCATTTTCAGTTGGTTTTCTTTTTCTGAATATTAGTTGTGAGTGACTGTTTACATTTACAGTGGTATTATAGAGCTTAATATACTCATACAAGGAAATGACAATCAGATTTTTTCCCAAAGAACAGTTTCAAGTCCTAGGTAGAAAACAAAAGTAGGTTGATATGTCTTAAAATGTATACATTTAAAAGGGGATTGAAAAGCAGCCTTGACCAGGGCTACGCTGGTACTGAATCGTCACTGTTCAGATCAACGCAGAATGGGTAAGTGATGACAAGACTTTTCAAAACCAGTGTTTCAATTACAGAGAAGTAGACACAGTGAGGTATACAGTTGAGAGATATTTATCTGTTACTCTATAAATTGAGAGTGACATTTTGAAATAATGAAGTACTTAGTAAGGAATTTATAATAATAGGTGTGTTGCCATTCAAGATTATTCTTATCCTGTTGTATAGACATTGATTGACAATAATTCACTAAACACATTCTTCACATTTAAATCTTGTATCTCATTAGTACGAGATTTACCGATTATGGTTGTAATAATATGAAAGCACGGTATCTGCACAATATCTGTAGTTCATTTTTTTTTCTTCTTTATTTATGCTACCTGTAATTCATTGGTAAAGAAATTGACTTTAGTTTTGTTAATACTGAACACAAATTTTAATATGAGGATTACAACAAAAATCCAAGGCACAATATAATTGAATTTTTTATTGCATTTTAAGAGGAATATGTCGGGTACGGGGAGGGGGGTTTTAATACTTTAATAAGAAGGTAAAATTCACATCACAGATGAGTTCCAAGAGAGGTTCAGAACTGGAAACTATAAAAGCTGATAGAAAGGAAGGAAACAGAAAGAAAGGAAAGAAAAGCACATAAAGGCAGGGAGATAAGAGTAGATAAGGGATAGGAGAAGGAACCAGGAGTGGAATACAGAATAGGAGACCAGAACAGTTGTCCAGAGTGGAAGAGATCAGTATTTAGGAGAGAAGGTGATGAAGGCCAGGTGAGAGAGAGACCTGTCCTAGGAGGATAAAACCAGGTGGCTTTGCAGCTGAGAAAATGTAAGGGAGACAAAGCTTAAAGAAAGAGAAGACTGGGTAGCCTTGAGGCCATGATCACAGAACCGGGAACTGGCTGCTGTGGATCCTTCCTTGGATGGCCAAGAGCAGTGACAGTCCAGGAATGCACGTCCCCACAGCGGTGGTATGGATGACTCCTGACTTCTTACTCTAGGTGCTCTGCTTACTCCAAGTGCATAGGGAGAACAGAAAAGTAACTTCTATACGTTCCTCTAAAATTTACCTTTGTCCAAGTCTTCTGTTGTCTTTTCTCGTATTTCCTTTTGGGTTTCTGTCACCGAGAGCACCGGTGACATTTCTTTCCCAATGGGAGTTTTTCTAACACGCTTTGACATTCAGAAAACTAATGGAAAAATTCATAAACTTTAGGGGCAGATTTCCAGACGCTATGGGTTCTATACACAAATAAGGTATTTACTTATACCTTGGCTCCACTTGTTACAAGCGCACCGAAAAGGTGATCTCAGACACTTTCGCCTTTGAAGCAGGAAGTGTAAAAACAAAAAAATAACCTCGCTTTATGAAATTACTATTCCAGAGAGGGAGTATTTGACAAGCAGTCTCTACTCAATAGAGGGCTTTAGCTTGGAAAAAAAAATATTGTCTTTTTGTGGTCTGCTGCATAACATGTAGCTTTCTTGTAAATCTTGTACTTGACAACTTCAAGTGTTCAAACATCAACACCTTTTCTTTTTTTTAAGATCTTACTGCAGTTGGTGCAATTTTTTTCCCAAATATTACAATAGCAAACAGGATACAGAGTCCGGTTTCTGTTACTGTTTTCTTAATAGCAACAATAAGTCATCATAAAACCACAAGAAGATAAGCAGAAAACTCTTTTGTGTTTTAAAACGAGGAGTCACCTGCATAGCTTTGCTGTGAACAGAAGTGTGTGCGAGGGAGAAACAGAACTGGATACAATTGTAAATAACAGCATGAAATCACTAATGAGTCGGTTTGTGCAACTGAACTTCTTCACTTTGGATTTTTAACTTGCATGCACATGAAAGCTTCCAACACGGCTCTCGCATGATTCTGTTTAGCACAGCGTGTTTTGCAGTGCCCTCTGATGGTTACTTCAGTGCAGGATGACTGTTGCCACTGCCAGCTAATGGTACAGGTGTTCCCTGCTCTGGCTGTAGCTGTTCAGGCATCCCTGTACTGTCAGCTCCCCATCACTGATCATCAGGTCATGGTGTAGGCAGGATGCTCATAACAGCGTCACCAACTTACTTCACCTGAGGGAGGTGAGTCACTTCATTAGCTGGTGGTAATGGTATGGTTAGTTAAATCCGGTGCTTTTGTGTCCCTGTATTAGTCAAATTTACTGGTGTAGCCTCATAAAACTTTCATCAGGCAAATTTGGGGCATATTTCTATAACGTCAGGTGTTAAAATACTGTCATTTAACCAGCAGTTGGATTTAATTTGTAGATTTGTATATTGCGTTCGATTAAGCTTTTTCTTAGATAACCTCCAAAGAAATACCTTAAAAACATTGAGATGCAGGTGTGTACTCACCATAACCCAACGTACCTGTCTTGACGTATGGTGGTGTGTAATTTAGGCACCCATTTTCTCTCCCAAGCTTTCTCAAAGGGAGCTTAATCTGCTGTCCTGTTCTTTGCCCTGCCCTCCCGAGGCTCCTGGGTCGATCATGAACCACTGGCCCTGTTGCTCTCCACCTCTCAGCTGTGTTGACCAGGTGACATTTTGGAAACCTCCCACCTCCTTTGGACCACGCTGTTGGCGTGCCATTGTAGATACACGGTCTAGCTGTCACTGTGTCTGTTTTTATAAATTTGCTACCTAAATTGCCTTAGTAACAAGCCACAAATAATAAAGTACGATCAGGGGTGTGCTGACAACGTGCTTGTGTGGCACTTCTGATGGGAAGTGGGCAGTGGGTAATGAAATGGTGGGTTTGATGGCATCAACAGCAGCAGGGCCGGCTGGCCCGTGTCACTGTGCTCAGGCCTAGGGTCTGAAGTCCGGGCTGCGTGTGCAGATTATTCCCTTAGGCCACACTAACGATTTCATACCTCTAATGGACACATTTTCCTTCTCTAACCACATCTGCTCCTCTGGCCCACGCTACAGAGGTTTATACCTCAAATACTGTTCGGGCTGTGGGACCGGGGATTTTTGCAAAGAGGAAATAAACGCCACCGGGGAGTTTCTCCCCTGAGTGAAAGAGGGAATCTTGGGGCAGGGACAACCGGCCTGTGTTGATCAAGGTGTGAACGGAGATTTTTTCGGGGGCTGACTTTGAAAAGAGCACCTAGTATCAGTTCCTCCTAAGTGTCAGTGCCTGCTGCCCAAACGTAGGAAAGCAAATAATAATTGTAAAATATTTTACGCCCTGGAATGTCCATTTTTAAACACCCTGTTAGCTTGCTTACTTTAACTGGGTAGTTAAATAATCATCTCGGCATGGCGTGATGGGCCCGAATAGATCCGAGTTAGTTCCTTTGTGAGATTAATGTGAAGAGATCCGTGATTAAACCCCGGCATTACAGCGCAACACACCTGTTCTGGGCCCATCCTAAACATTTTTTCTCTATTGCCCGAGGAGGAGGCTTCTCAAAGGATTACAGTAACACTTTTTGACAAGCTTATACAGGGTGGAGTTTCCATGTAATGACAGGGCTCATTTGGTGATGTCTCAGTAATGCATTCTTTTTATTTTTGCTGTCAACATTTATTACTGTAGAAGCATTGACTGTTACACAGCTGGTCCAACTTGTCCACATTTAAGTAACAGTAGGTCTCTGGTCGTGTTTATTTTTGTCGTTACGCAACACTAGCGCTCCTGCGCTCGGATTAGACTCCAAGGTGGAATGGTAATACCCACACTTGCTTCAGTTCATATTTGCGAAAATAAGAAGGTTTTTAAAACCTTCAATTCACTTTAAACTATGTCTGCTGACACACTGTTTTCTTTAGTGTGAAAGAGAGACACTTAGGGATTTTTAAACAGACTCTGAGTGAAGATAAGCTGTAGAAGAATGTAGACCTGCAGAGTCACCATCTTTGCTCTCTGATCTCAGGTGACATCTCTTCTTCCTAGATACTGCTACAGCCTGAGGAAAATGTAGGTCTTTCCTGAGTGAATTAAAAAAAATATATATGTAAAATAAAACTAAAACTCCAAAAGAGCAACATAAATTCACCTTCTTTTCCCTGCCACAGCTCTTTGTAAAAGTGTGCTTGCATGTCCATCTCAGCACTCTCCTGTATTAGGTGGGGCTTTACTGGCCCAGTGTTATTTTCATAACTGCAGTAAGGAGCCTGGTATCACCACATCTTCCTCCTCTGCTGCCTCCCTGCTGTCAAATATAAGGGATTTCCTTCTTTTTGTTTTTGTTTGGTTTTGATGTGATAATTTAATGGTTCTACCTTCCAGCTCCTTTTCTCTTTCTTCTTCCAAATATATATCTCAGCCATGAAGGAAGCTAAAGAGGATCAGTCCTGGTGCATATTCTCCTAATCCATGGTCTGTTTGTCTTCTCCTCCTTCAGATGGGTTGCTTTTTTCCACTCCTCACCTGCAGTAGTGCGCTCCAGTTAGAGGATGGTCTAAGTGCTTCCATCCGCCGTGTAGGAAACCTCTCTAATTTCTGTTTAGGCACTGAAGCTCACATTAAAATCAGTAGAAATTAGGCATCTGAGCAGCTTTGATAATCTGTGTTCCATCTAACACTGTCATGTGTATCATGGTATATAGTATTTGCACAACAGGAGGTTAGGAGAATAAATACATGAAATTCATTAAATTGCAAAGCACAAAAGCATTATGGTGCTGACAGCCATCTAAGGAAGATTGTGATTTAACCCCTCAAAAAATCCAATTAGCACATTTACTAATTATTACTAGTTATATAACTAATTAAACTACAGTAATCAAAATTTATTTGATTAAATTTTCCAATTTTGCATATTGTAATATGATAGCACCCCAAACGATGGGTTCCCCATTGTGCACTTGACTGCACCGAGACACCAGCAGACGCCAGTGCTGCCTTCTGGAGTTCACGGCATGTTTTGAACTTTGACAAAAGGCAAGGTCATGACAGAGGAAAGACAGAAGATAGAAATGAAAATATCTTTAGTTCGTCTGGCTTTTCGGCTATACGTGTTGATGGCTCCAGTCCATGAATATTCACTTAGTTTCTTTTAATAAACAGCAGCTTTCCCTGCTGCACAGCCCAGGTGGGTAGATGTTGTGGCAGGACTGGCTGGCTGGTTTTCAATGGAAAGTCACTGCAGGATTGCTTCTTGAAGGCTTCGGGTTTGTTTTCTTCATCTCACTTCAGGTAATTCCCCAAAATCAATATCTGGGACTGGGCTTTGAGCCTTCAGTATAGACAGGCAGGATCCTCCAGTGGTTCTGTGTTGTTCTGCCCCGTCCTGCCTCCCCACCTGTGGTTCTGCCACCACAGAAACGTTCATTTGCTTTGTCTTCACCGTTCTCACATGCCCAACACATTCTGTGTATATTTTTCATCTATATATTCCACATCATGTATGTTTAAGTTATACAATGTGCAAGTCTGTCATCTTAGTGAGTCAAATTAATGCCTTTCTTGCACTGGTTTGTTTGGACAAAAGGGTGTTTCTCTTTAACGCTCCCATGAATAGCCTTAAGCACTTGCAGATTGTAATTTCAGGAGTGGTTCAGTGAAATGAACTGTCTCTCAGATAACCATTTAGCATTTGTAAATACACTCTTTTTTCTTTTTTCTTTTTTTTTCTTTCCATCTTGTAACAGCCATTTACTCACTGATACTCTGAGAAATGTCTTCTGCTCGTGGTTGTCTTCTCAAGTTCCTTCTCATTTGGGTTTACTTCATAGTAAAACTGATCCCAAAGGCCAGGGGGGAATAAGATACAACACATCTCCCTGAGACAAATCAGGTGCAAAGCTGATTCTGGGGTTAAATCATTAAATCCTACCTTCAGAAACAACAACAGTGAATTAAAAAAAAAAAGCCTAGAAGGGCCAACACAAACTTTTCCAGCAAAATAACCCATCCAAAAAGCCAAATGTCTTGTGTATTTTTCACCCCCGCCCCCATGTAATCCGTAGGAAAAGGGGATGTCGCTGTCCTAAATGCAATTAGGAATCCCCATTTCCTTCATCCTGCACCTGAAAATGCCTGCTATGAGGTGCTGCAGGGGTAACTTGAAATAGTTTAGGGAATAATTATTGGAAAGAGTTATCCTAAATTTCTTTTTAACTTTATCTGTAAGTTTTTCTTAGTTTTGTAACTGTCTCATAATATTTTGCTTATGACTTTACTTTTACACTTTCACGTTATGACTTTACTTTTTTACACTTCCACTTTTACTTCACATTTTTGTTATGACTCTATGCATGATAGCAAAGAAAATTCATAGCTGAAGAATATATTCTGTGGGTAAATGCGATTCTTTTTAAAATAGCAGCTTTCCCTTGAATGAACTGTTGCATGGTCAACACGGGAAAGCAGAGACCTGTGACTTTTTCCCTTTAAGGGGCAAAGGAGAGTTGTCACCTCGTCTCATGCCCCAAACCCCCTGGGATATGGACGGTTCACCTTGGGTCACTGCTGTGGAGTTCAGAAATGCTGAGTGTAACCCCCGTTTCTGATGAAGGCTTTTTAAGTGACCTGGGATAAGACGTGGTCTGTTCACACCTTGGTTTCTGGAAGAAGAAAGATGGCAATTTTGCCTTCATTGCAAAAATGCCAGGGAAATCCATTTATTGATGTTGAGGTGATGCTGCAATTTATGTAGGTTTTAACAGGAAGGTTGTCAGCTACCTCACATTTTGTTAATCCATAATACTTATGACATTTTTTTTTAATTACTTATTAGGAGAATCACTATTCCGTTTTTCTTCATGTGGTCTTTGTTAATGCAATGAAAGATTCTCTGCAAAATATTTTCTTCTGCTTTTTCTCTCACCATTATGAATTTTCTTTCGTTGCTTTTGGTAAACTTGAGTCATCCTTGTACTTTGTACGGTTTCACTGGAGGAAGAGATGACTAAAATAACAGACTGCATTACAAGAAGGTCTATAGTATGTAATGTTTAAAATTTGTCTAAGGTGTAACTCTGAACCAGACAATAGTATAATTTTGCTATGATCTCCGTAGAGGAGGTGGGTCCTGTAGAGTGTGAACAGTATTAACAGAAGTATGTACAAAGAGACATTTCATAGGATTACATCTGCCTTATACCCAAAGAAATCTGGATTCCAGATTTGGGTTTAAGCTCTGTTTCAGTAAGAACAGTATTGTTTCAATGAGTGAAGCTCGGTGGCACGCTCATTTACTTTTCGATGTGGCTCACATATTTTGCGAGGACCAGGCAGTCATGCGTAGTAATTCTTCACATTCCTGACATCTTTTTCATAATCCACTTTTAGGACGTTGATAACTGTGATGAATAGGGAGGAAAGAAATATTTTTCTTTTTTTTTTTTTTTTTTAATGCCTGGAATTCATCTTTAGATTCTTGTTGTAGAATCTATAGCATCAGTACTTTTTGCAGTTGTCATCCAGATGATATAAATTAAACCAATTTCAAAAACTCTTCAGTAAAGCTCTCTGTGGGTAAATGAATCCTGTGCTCATCACAAGTAACTTCTAATAATTCCATTGAGTTTTCTAGACAGTTTGTAAAATATAAAATAAAAGCCAGTAGTCAATTTCTTATAACTCTGATTAGTATATATTTTTGGAGTGAGTTTTTAACAATTTTTATAAACTTTAAAATTTTTACTTTGTGAGGGTTGGTTGGTTGGTTTGGGGTTTTTTTGGGGTTTTTTATGTGAACTGAAGTAATCATATGTTAGTTGCTAGCTATCCTTGGTGAAAGAGCCTGTAGTTGCAGTAGTTGCATCTGATCCTTCAGTTTTCTCTTGGGCATTACTGGACTTGTGTGACATTTGAAATTCAGTTGGTGTGTGAGATACACAGTTGCAAAACATGAAGGTTAAATAGGTTCTCTCTGAAACAACTCTGAATATTTTCTAAAGGTTTGTCCTCTCTCGGATTGCCTGAAGTCATCTTCATTTAGTAGGTTGGTTTGGGAAGGTAGTTGTGGTTTCATCATTTTAAGATTTAAATTTATGGTATGCTTATGGAAAGTCTCAGTACAAATCTTTTTTTCCTTTAACTGTTACATTCCATCTGTGAGAAGAGTTGGGAAAAACCACTGTGTATTTAAGAAGCTTTCCTCATTTTTGGATAACATAAAAGTCAGAGCTATTTAATTATTTCAACATGCACTCTTCTCAGAAATGGAATATTAATGCAGGATAGTTTCTATCAGGTTTGAGTTATTTTTTGAAGGTATTCCATGAACATAGCCCATAAAAGCTTATCAAGGGCCAGAGAAACCAGGAGGGGAATGGGTTATTCAGTGGTTATCATCTTTTTTACGTTTTGCAAGAATTACCTCTGCTCATGTCTTAGCTCTGCTGAACAAAGTGATGGTTTCTCTATCTTCTGTGAATGAAATTTAGGACACACTGATTGTAGAATAATCTTGGGTCCTGTTTCTATAAGGAAGAAGAGTTTCCTCTAAAAAGATCTTGTTACTTTGCAGCTGGAGGTTGTATACCTTTTCCTGCAATTTGTCCTTTCCTCTTGTGGTCGCATGCTTCTTTAGATCTTTTTAACCACTAATGCATTAGAGTTTTGTTTGAGGAACATCTTGGCACGTTTGCATGACATGACAGTAACAGCTGATACATCTTCCTCCCATCTAGAATTGAGTTTTTGCCAATTAGCAAAGTTTTGGGGAGAGAATTGATCACTTGGCGAAATAATGCTGTTGTGTGGAATAAACCTGGCAGATGAATGAAAAAATTAACATAGTCCTTCAAAAAGCAGTAGGTGGTAGACTGTGATTTCTATGAAATACAGGGGACAGATTACCCCAGTGCAGGTGCTGTGTTGCTGGTAACTACAGGTGACTGTGCTGAGCCCACCAGCAGCCTCAAAGCTACATGTTACTGATTTTTGTAGGGACCAGCACAGCCCCCACAGGGCTCTGGGAGGATTGTCAGGTGTAAGGGGAGTAAGCGTGGGGGAGCAGCCACCGTCTCTGGCTCCAGAGGCAGACTGTGAAGCTGCTGATGGCACACTTTGGTTTGTCAGACACCACCCTGGTGCAGTTATTCCAGCTTTCAGCGATATCCGGTTCTTCATCCTCCACCACGTGGATGATGCCTCGCTTTGTCATTTGAATATCTTTAGTAAAAAATTTTTTTTTTATGCTGTGATGTTTAATAAAGATACTTTTCTAGGTTTGCTGGCTTGAAGTTGGCATGCTAACCTCATGTGTCCTGTCTGCCTGCATCTCTACATTTGAGGCACTTCAGGGTGGGACTTTGCTACTTTTCCATCCTGATATAACGTTCAACACAACATGAACTGAGATTTCTGGATGATGTTTAATAGTCATTACCCTGGATGGATCCTCCCGAGGGCTTTTATTACCAAGGAAGGACCTGGGAGCAGGCCTTCTCGCCCAGGACAAGCCATTGCCTGTCTGTTAAAATCCAGCCTCATCCTTTAAACCTCAGTCTGTCCTTCCCTGTTACAAGACCGTCCAAATGGCTGCAGGAGTGAGATCCCTGTGAGACTCTCCCCAGCTCCAGCCCACACGTACCCCTCCCACCACCCCTTCCTGGGGTCCATGCTGGCCACAGCCATGATAAAGATGGCAGGGCAAGGAGCCTTGGTGCCAGGGCTTGGACACACCAGTCCATAGCCTGGCAATTGAAACATAGCTTTAGGTAAGTCATTATTTTTAAAAGCCAAGGTTGCCCTTGAGGCATTTCTGAACTGATTTGTCGCAGCAGTAGTTAGATGAGTAAGGCAGCCAGATGTTTTGAAGTCACTGGGGTTAAAGAGTGCTGGTGAACATAAGGACATACATCATATTGGTGTGGTTTGCTGATATTTTTCGTTTTCTTTTCTTCTCTAGGATGAACGTGAGGCCAGAGAAAATGTGAAGAGAGAGCAGGACGAAGCGTACCGCATATCGCTGGAGGCTGACAGAGCCAAGGTGAGTGCAGGGGGAAGTGATGGTGGGAATGTCGGGGTGGGAATCTCTCCATGGTTGGTGAGATCTCCCTGGTGCAGAGGGCTGCCTGGCTTGGGTCCTGCTGCTGAGATGAGATGGTTGCTGGAGGAGAAATAATTGCCCTCAGTGGTTATAAAATGCCACTAGATACTGTCCCTGGGAGTAGACTTTGCACCTTTTTGCTAAAGCAGTCCTGGCCCCACTTAATAATAGAATGACAGAAAAACGTCACTAAATAAATACCCTATTTCTTGTATTAGTTTCTACAGAAAAATTGAGAAGTTTCCTTGCTTTTATATAGCTCGTGCATGTCATTAGACACAGCTGTGGAAAGTGGGGTGATACATGTGTGATTGCTGTTTGTGTTTACTAGAGGGAAGCACAAGAGAGAGAAATGGCAGAGCAGTTCCGCTTGGAGCAGATTCGGAAAGAACAGGAGGAAGAACGTGAGGTGGGATGTTTTACCTTTTCCAACAACATTTTGGATTCATGAAGCTTATGGACATTGCAACTTTCATTCAACACACATTGCACCTTTCATTCAAAGTATACTTCTTATGTGAACGTCAACTTTTTATTTAATTATTTTCTTACCATATATATAATATATAGTGCAGCTAAATTGTTTTTATACACTGTTTAATAGCTTTTCTGATCTATCATCTGGGTCACAATTACATCATCGGGGTCTGAATTACAGCCAGATATTAGGTAGGACATCCATGAAATGAGTGCCATAAATGGTGGACTCTTTGGGAACCTCTAACCTTGTTTCTGCAGGCCCTCCTTTTAAAAATATAATTCCTTGGAGCCCTTTTGTTTCTTCCAGGAAGTAGCACAAGGCCTAGCTGTAATTCTGATCAAACAGTTAATTAAGAGACAAAACACCTTAAAAAAAAATAATTAAGGCAAAAAAAAAAATCCAAAACCTAGAAAATTGCATTTATGGTACATTTTTAAATTTTGAAACAGTCTTCTCCAGAATCTTCCTTAGAATAAAAATTGTGTTGAAATGAACGCTTTAAGTCTAGGTCTCAAAAAGAAAATAGAAACTATGTGCTGTGAAGAGTACTGTTCCTCAAACTTTCTTATTTTGGAGATTCTCTTAATCTTGTAGATTGTGAGGGCCCCAGCACTTGTCAGAGACAGCTCCTGCAGCCTCTTTCAGGATCTAGTGTAGCTCTGTCCTGGCTCTGTGTCCATGTAGGTGTTTACATAAAGCATCATGTACATGAATTTACTTACATTAGAGACTTCCTCTTTTTCACCTCCTGGCAAATACAAAATGTGGTAAAAAGGCTGGGGTGCAGCCATGTTTTTCCCCTGAAGTCCCACCACATTTCAAAGGATAGGTAAAAAAGACTAGTCATTAAAATTATTTCCAATATTTCTTCAAATATAAGTCCTTACAGAACTGCTGTGAAACACAGCTGGTACTTCAAAAGGACTTTGTGAAAGCCCTTGATTAAAATTTTCAAAATAAAAGTGATATTCACATATAAATGTCTTGACTGAAATCAGAATTGATTGGAGGTTGTCCTTTGACTCCTAGGCATATAAGATTCTGTGAGCAAGTTGCTAATGAATACAAAGCTGTATCAGCAACCCTACTGAGTATCTGTCCTGAGTATGTTTCCAGTATTATATCAACTATAAATAAAACATAAATATTACAAATATTTATTCATTTATATAAAATATCGGAGTTTCAATATTTTTGATGGACTTAATGTAACTACTTTGCTTTGACTGTCATGGATCGTGGAGATCTGAAATTTGGAATTATATCCTCATTTAATTCTCCACTTTAACTAAAGTCCTTGGAGCTCATGGAATCCTGATAAATCACAGCCTTGCTTATTCTCCCCTTACATGTGACTTAAATGTATACTTGACATTTCAGTCTTGTGTACTTTGCTGATGTATGAAAAAATTGCATTATACAACTGCAAAAAAAGTTGGCTATGAACACATTTATTATTCCCTGAGAGAAACCCCATAAACAAACTGTATGAGCAATGCATTTGCACATATATATTTTCACCAAGGTAATTGCATTAAATAACCTGAACCATTTAAGCATTCAAGAATCTTTTAAACAGTACTGCGTTGTAAATATTAAATTCAGTCCAAACAGTAGTATTCCTTGGTTTGGGAAGGATGCAGTCCACTGCTTCTTTCTTATTCTGCAGTATCTGATGACTTATTTAGCTCCAGTTGTTAACATGAGCCAAGAATGGAAGCTAAAACACAACTGAAGGACCACGAAAGTGCACGAAACTGGACTGAGAATTGTGTCAAGAAGAGTTGAAAGAGGGCAATTCATTGAGGTTAATGTAATTGAACTAAATCAGTTCTGTAGCAGTAACAGGCTATTGAGCAATCGGCTCAGATTCAAGTAAGAAGTATGTTTTCCTTTTTTAAAGTAATATTGCATGCATAGAAACAATAATTCATGCTGCTTTATTATATCCACTCCTGAACCTTTTCTGATACCTTGGCCTTTTGGAAATCATTTTCTTAGGCAAAGGCTGCAAGATCGGTCCATGTTATCAAAATATACCTGAGCTTCCCTGTTTTAATGTAGAGTGCAGTAATGACAATAGGATCTGTTTGCTTAGCAGAACAAAAGGGATTTTAACAATAATGTTTACTAACACTCCCCATTTTCAAGTATACGGATTACTCCTACTGAAAATTGTTCTGCAACAGTGTTTGCTTACAGAGGCGGCTTTATGTTCCATTCGTATATTTAAAATCTGACTATTGAGCAATCCACGTACTGAACATCTTTTTATCAACAAACTGAAATTGCTTGTTCAGGTCCAAGAGTTATTAACATGATCCATCACATCATTGTTTTCTGACTTGGTTTGCTGGTACAGAATATCCGTTGCAAATTGCCATTTTATGTTGGAGCCTTGGAGACGAGTTACTTTGGGGAGCGACGCGCTCTTTGCACAAAGAGAAGAGCTCTAATGAGCTACTGTTGTTTATTTTTCTATAATATAATTGATTGGGTTCAGTAAATAATGTAGCATCTGTTGTTATACTGTGTGGGGAAATGTCAAAACAGAAAGATAGTAAGCAGGTGGTTGAGAATGGAGAGAGAGAGAAAATTAAAATAGAATCTATTTAAAATATAATCTCATAGTAGATGAGCGAAAATGAACTCAAGTTCTATGTATAAATATTTATACTGAGATATAATTTGCTCAGAGGTTCGTGTGTAAGAAGTAGACTATTTAAAAGCCTTCGTAATCTTGCTTCTGCCCAGTCCTTTCTCTTCAGTGTAATCACCCTCCATCAGTTTCTGTAACTAAATGACCTTGGGGAGGTTTTCAAAGACACAAATAGCAACTGTGTATCTTGAAAGTTCCTTGAAAATCCAGGTAAATCCCATGCCCGACTGCCTCTTCAGTTTGGAAAACTGTCTTTTTAGGCATATTTTGTGGAGGCAGCGTGATAATGCTGCTGCTTCCACTCATGGACATTCTCATTAACTGCTGCCTTAAGTGAGGTGATGGTCTGACGAGGCTGCTTTCTAAGCATGATCCAGTTTTTAACCAGTGCCTGTCCATGAGCCCCTGCAGCGCTCAGTACCCTCAAAAATCAAGCCCACCTCATTCCGTGGTCTAGTAATGGGCATCAATTTTTAAAGAAACCTTTTGATCAAAGTATGAGTGTTGTAGTAGCTCCCGGAGGCAGAGGATGGAGAACACAGACCTGGCTCCTGCCATTGAAATCCTGACCCCAGCAGCACACGCAACGTTAGCAGGAAGACCATCATACACATTTTCAGATATGTAGTATCATTGCAATTTTGGGGCTGATTTCATGCAAGTTGGTACAGAAAGTGTCCATGCCTGCGCTTGGGACCATCTTCCCGATTATGATAATTATAATAGCTTTAAATCTTCAAGCTCCCATTTCTGTTCTCTCAGTTTTCTTCTTTGACCATTCCCACTACTCTATGTATCTAATGTACTTTCATGATGCCGTTCCTACTTTTATACCTACTCTATGTATCTAATGTACTTTCATGATGTTGTTAATTACGTTTTTTAACAATGTTTTAGATTATTTACAGTAAACCTCCTGCATATATTTCTTTTTACTCTGAACTGCCACTAAAGGTCTTGTCTTTGCTGCAAATGGTCAATTACTCTGTGCAAGAGGAAGGCAATTTGATAAGTGCATTTGAAGAAATACTTTTACTGCTTTTTAATTTATACCGTTTAAAAAAGCAATTGATTTTTAATTACATCTTTTAACAATGTTTTAGATTATTTATAGTAAACCTCCTGCATATATTTCTTTTTACTCTGAACTGCCACTAAAGGTCTTGTCTTTGCTGCAAATGGTCAATTACTCTGTGCAAGAGGAAGGCAATTTGATGAGTGCATTTGAAGAAATACTTTTACTGCCTTTTAATTTATACCGTTTAAAAAAGCAATTGGCCACCTGACAATTAATCTCTCATTCAAATTTTTTCCAAGGCTTTCTGCCAAATGATTAAATTACTTATCCCCATCGTGCATTAACTGTAGACCTAATAATATGTGTTATAAAGAAGGATTTATTTTAATTACTTGTCTGGTGGGCTGTTATTAAGAAATGAAGAAAACTTATTTTGTCATTGAGATATAAAGCAGAGCTACGGCTCTGGAGCACTGTGCTGCTCTCCAAGTTCTAGACGAAATAAAAAGCAAAGCTTTCCGTCCTTTTCTTCTGTTGCCAGCCTTGCAACCTAAATGGTTATTTTTCCTTCCTCAGGCTATCAGGCTCTCTCTTGAGCAGTCTTTGCCCCCCGAGCCGAAGGAGGAGAGCACCGAGTCCGTCAGTAAACTGCGCATCCGGACGCCCAGCGGAGAGTTCTTTGAGCGGCGTTTCCTGGCCAGCAGCAAACTGCAGGTCGTCTTTGATTTTGTAGCTTCCAAGGGGTATCCTTGGGAGGAGTACAAGCTGCTGGGCACCTTTCCGAGGAGAGATGTGAGTAAACGTATACTTTCCAGGAATAAATATCACTAGTTCTTACTCTTGCGTGTTAGATGCACAGTGTGCTATAGCGTAGAAGGTAAAAGACATGCCTGAGTAGGTTAGTGCTGCCAAGCTCTGTGGCCATCAGCAAGCCAGGTGCTGACCTACCAATGCTGTCTTATGTTACGTGCAAAATTGTGTTGCAAAACCTGTTTCCAGTGCCATTATAAAAGTCTTCTGATTCTGAAATGAGCTGTGGGCCATGTTCAATGCAAACTGCCCGAGGGTGCTGAGCCAGCAGCACCCACCTCCTGTTTTGAAGGAAGCCGTGTCGGTATTAGTGTGGTGTTTAGGTCTGTTCTGGGCTGGGACTCCTGAGCTTTCTGGTTTTGCCATTTAGATGCAATGGTATGTTACAAGCAAGGAAGGCTCAGTGTCAGACAGTGTACAGTTATGAGCTAATCAGTACATTCTAATGAATTATTCATCTGCCTATTACATAATACCAGTAAATAATCGTTTATATCTCCTACCTCGAAATTCTAATGATGTTCCTGCTGCGACCGATTTTCAAAATCCATACTGCTTACAAAAGCCAATTAAATTCCATTGATTTATCAACAGATATTTATGTGCTGGTTACTAAGTTTCTTTGAAAATATACCTATGTGTTTTCTGCTGTATTAGAAATTGACTTTCATTTCTCATCTGGCCGTTGTTACACCAAAGGTAGAAGTTGGACCCAGTAGGTCCAACCGTGCAGTCGTGCCCCTCATGACAGGCGAAGGTACTGGCCACTGCAGAGGTGACAGCTCAGAGCCAAGCAGTGATGGGTGAAGCTCAGCAGGATTTTGGCCATGGTGCCTGAGCACTGCACACGACGGGGGGCAGCTCTGGGTTGTGTTTGCTGGGGGCATCTCCAGGTGACTGGTTAAGCCATTTTTCATCCATGTTGCTCAGTAACTTGGGTTGCTTTTCTGGTTTGTTTCCCATCGCTGCCCCTGGAGGATGTTCATGAGGAATAAGGCTCTATCAGCGAGTTTACAGAACTGCTTTGGAACAGATACCTCTTGCTTTATCACCTTATTTCTAAGGGGAAGCAAATAATGTCCATAGCACACATACGGCCTTGAGAGTGGGTGTGATTTCTGACCAATCTTTGGCATAAATCAGTGAACAGGATTGTGGTTTTCCCAGCTTTTCTTCCACCTTGTCTTATGTGGAGAATCCTAATCAGTTAGACTGAAAAGCAGCATTTAAGGAATCTCATTAGTCACTAATTAACTTCACTCCTTAAGCATATAATATCATTTCCAGTGGAACCAAAGACTAGAAGTCATCTGCGTTTCCAGGAATACTGATCATTCAGTTTACTTGACAGAATAAAAATAGTCTTTTACAGCCTAAACAATGTTTTCATGTATTATATATATTCTGCAAGTCATACCTCCCTATTTGTAACATATTTATGTCTTGGTACATATTTCATACAAAAAAATCCTACAAGTATATTACTCTAACTTGTTACATTTGTTTTGCACTTTAGACTGGCTGTTCCTGTACCTAACCACATCATCATAATTATTAATTTTAGTCCTCTGTAACAAACTCAAAAATTGATCAGATGACTCTCATAAGAGCAAATCAAAAAAGGAGCAGAATAAAAAAAAAAGACCACTAAACTAGAACAGGCTGGTATTTTCAGTACATTTGTGACACCGCCAGGGAGAAAATGCTGCGGCGAAGGAAGGAGAATTTAATGGCAGGATACGGAGCCGTAGGTCTGTTGCATGAGAAGCAAAGACCCTGTCCTCTTTTTTTCTGTGATTCCAACCTAATAAAGCCATGTATGAGGAGTCACATAAATGATTCATGCCGATTGACTCAGTGGCTGTGTATGAATCCGGTTGCCATTGTGACCACCAGAGCTACAACAGACAAAAAATAATCCCCAGGGGTTTGCTAACCAGTGAGAACTGTAAATGACATCTGCCACGGTGCCCAGGTTTGGAAAGGCAGAAATGTGCAACTCCATACACAGATTTAAAAAAAAATAAAATTAAATTTAAAAGTAATTGATGGATGCCTTGGAAGTACGGTAAAAATAAATATTCATTGACTTAGGCTTCATGGCCTATAAGTCTCTTAAAAATACACTAAGTTTTCAAGACCTTTGTGGTATGTGATGTGTATCACAAACATCCACTGAAATCTGCACAACAAGATCAAAGCACTTAAAATGCATGTGCTCCAGAAAATACTAGTTTTTAAAATGTCTGTTTGTGTTTAAACTATACACAATGATTTTGGAAAAAATTACTTTGCTGGAATTTTTGCTGCAATCAGATGAAAACATGTCTTCTCAAGTTAGTATTTTTTTCTTCAGTTCTAATCTCTATTACAATAACATACACACCCCTAAAAGTGAATTATCAAAATGAGGGGATTATCATCAACCAAATCTGCATTTTCTTGTAATAAATTTGTCACAGCATTTTTACCTGCTTTTCAAAGCCATCAGTCCCGCTACAGTGTCGTTGAAGTATTTTTACTACTTTGGTAAATACAAATTCATTAGTTCTTAGTTCTATGTTCCAGTTGCTTACACAGATATCCTTAGCTAACTTAAAGTTGGTATCATAACCCTACTGTAAATACAAACTTCTACACATGAGTAAATACACAGATTAACCTTTTCCAGACACTACTTGTAGATTTTAAAGCAGCAGTGACATTCCAAAGCAGTTAAGCACATGCAGTGACTTGTTATTGGGTCTTTGTCACCGACTGTGTTGTTCTTTCTTCTGGCGCTGAAATTAGATATTAACCACCTCCTGTCCCCGTACCTTTCCCAGTGAAACTGTCCCCACCAGTGTGTGTCACAGGGCTCAGCCTGGGACAGCAGGTAGCTTGTACCTCTAGCTGTGAAACCGTTTGGCAAGCACATCTTCCGGAGTGAAAAACTGCATTATAAGTTCTTTGCATTATTCTTAGATGCACCTGCAAAGACTTTATGGAAGCAGATGTGTGTGCCACTTAAATGTAAGTGCTGATTTTAGAATTATGGTTCCTTTTCTTCCAAGAATTGCTCTAATCTTCAAAATGCATTTAACTATAACAAAAAGAGCTTGCCCTAAGCATATTAGCATGCTCAGTCAACCTTCTCATTCACTGCTTCTAAGACCCCTTCTCTTAAAAGCCTTCCCAGACACTAATTTCAGTAGTCCTCTCGCTCTGCCAGCTGCAAGATCCACCTTCTCCCTGGACACTTCCCAGAGGATCAGTTCCTCACTTCCTTCTGCAGTGGAGATCTGCAGAAGGCTTCCTGAAACCCTTTCACATCTTACGGCCTGGGCATTTCACCACACTTCAGGCCAGAAGCTGAAGGGGTCTGACCAGGTCTTCCTGAAACTATAGGAGGAATGTGCAGAACAAACTTACCCAAAGGGGGCTTCAGCCACCCTCTGGGGTTAATGATACGTCTGTGAGCATTTTATGGTATCTGTCAGAAAGGGAGGTCCTCTCTTTTGAAAGACTATTTTTAAAAGACTGAATTTACCAATTTCTCCTGAAAAACCAAAACTGCAATCTACAATTTCGTCTGCTCATTATTTCTCCTTCAGGTGGAGCATTAGTTATGTATTTGAGAGTATGCCTTTTGCAGACACGGAATTAGAGACTTAAGCTCTTTATTTACTGTATCTGGAAGCCCTGGTAAGCCAAGACTTCTACAGTATTTCACATTTCATTTTTCTGAGCCACAGCTTAGGATCAGGTGGCAGTTAAGTCACTTAAGGTTATTTAAATGCATCTAAAATGTTGCTTAATAATTCAGAACCAGTTTGCTCTGTTTAGGGTATTAAGATTTTTTAAATCCTTTTAATTAACCAATTTCAACAGCAGTTTAAATAAACAGAAACAAAAAATCTGTCTCCCTTGAAAGGGCAGAAAATAAATTTAACTCAAATTGCATGTCGATTTAAATTAGGTATGATCAGGATTTCAATAAATTTAGGGCCAGACAGTTCTTAATATTATATGGAAGTATAGAGTAAGGTATTCCTCCAAACCCAAATGTGATCATTCGCTCCTGGCAGCAGTAATCCTCTTTGCCCGCAGTGGTGAAAACAGCCCCACAGGACAGTAAGTTTAGCTGCAGCACTCGGGACACGAACTCATCCGAGCAGGGAACTGTCCTCTGATGTTCTCAGAAAGGTAATGTCAGAACACGATCCCTATATTGCTATGCCAGATAGTTTGGCAATTTTTTACATCAGTTCTAGAAGCCGTCATTTGTAAGGATTATTCTGCATTTCACCCAGTGCAAATGACTTCCTTCAAATAACCTACTTTTAAACGCATTAGGTGGTGTCTAAACTCTTTAAATGGGAGAGTTCTATGTCCGGCACCATCTCTGGCTTTTAACAGTCTTTCCCCTTATCATCATCTTGATAGAAAGATGGAAGGAATATGTTACCGTGAGAAAGGGTTCACGCAGTGCCATGGTTATACCCAGTAGCACTTTTGGTAATTTCACTTAAATCAGGAATGTGCCTTGAATACCTGCCTTATGGAAAAAGGAGGGTTTCAGATTAATTAAATATTTTTCTGATATGTTAAAAAAATTTGACAATGTTTTTGTAATTTCAGGGAAAATGTAATGTGATCCACGTAGTTTTCCAGTTTATCAGTTACTGATATTTATATTTCCTGCTACATGAAGCAGTATTATCACCTGTTTTAATGCACATAATTTAAAATTTTTCAGGTCAGGTGGTGGCATGTGTTTATCAGCTCTGAGCTAGTTTACACAAGGCCACAACCACCTACAAAGGTAGACATCCCTCCTTTTGTCATTTACAGCTGCCTTTAAGTCAATAGTACCTGCCCTTGTCTTACCTCTCTTTTCAGGATACGTTGTTACTTTATTTATTCAAGCAGTTCTGTTTAGTTTGGTTAAGACACTGAGAAGTTGCTTAAGCAAATTGGCCATACCAGCCTAGCATATTCCCATGCCTCTTTGAGAAGTGTGGTTTCTGATCCTTCTTCCTGATGACTTGTAACAGCAGAAGGGCTGGACTGATGAACCTTGAGTGGGAGAGGAACGGACCACGTATCGTGGCAGCCAGAAGGGTGAAGCATTTGCAGCCCCTGGGTTTTATTGCTTTGTTGCTCACAAAGAACAGTATCGCGTTATTTCAGCCAGCGCCTACAAAGGGAGTAGGTGATATTCTTGCCCTACTCAATGGCAGTATTTTAGAGAACATTGAGGAGGTTTTGTTTCTTGAAATATAATGTTTACTTTTGTGGAAATACAATTTCCTTATAGGCAGTCAAAAATTCTGTCAGTATTACAGAAGGATTTTTCATAACATTTTCTTCCAAGAACGACAGACTCGATCTGTCTTTTCAGACCTGGTGTCTTTGGATAAGTAACTGCGATACGCGAAGAGAAAGATTAAAGCCCTTCGTGTATGGAGTGACTCAAAGGAGATGGCAGGACTCTCTTCCTCGTCTCGTAGATGTAAGCGTATTCTAAAAAGAAATAGAATTACATTCCGTAGGTCAATATAGTTTCTGATCTCTCCCAGCAGCTCTATTTGAATACGGGGCATGTTTAACCGATTTCAGGAAATAGGTGTGCATTTCAGATTCTATTTTACTTGAGCCTGGCTAAAGCAAGCAAGCATTCCCCACAACCCTCAATGCCCAACGCGGCGTGTGAACTCTCAGCTGAGTCATCCTCATTAGTTCACCCAATGACTAATGCCAACCATGTGATTAATATATTCCACCCAAGCACATCCCTCTGACCAAGAAGTGTTCTTTTATTCAGCGCTGCCCCATTTTACAAAACATTTATTTCAGGGGAGGCGCGTTATTGTTCCGGGGAAGATGCCTTAGTTAAGCCGTGGAGCTGTGCTGTTGCATATGGCATTATCCAGAGTAAACTGGGCTTAAGATATTTTGTACGCTTTCCCCAGAATTTATGCTTAATGCCAATTTTGTGGGTTTTTTTTTTTTTCCCCCTCGTAGAAAGAAAATGTAATGATAAAATACCAATAAAGAGCCTTTGTAATAGTATGATACTAAGAACGCTGTGTCTGGTTACCAGAAAATTTAATGATCTCCTGCTGTTTTGGTAATTGCATAAGTAATACATCAGACTAAATCACCAAAGCAGTCTTAGGCGCGCTTTTTATTCTATTTACCTATCTACCAATCACAATGTTATACTGTAGATATCATTGTGGTATCTGAACATCTTAATCCTTTGAACTTGTGATAAAAAATCCTTTCGGATTGTTTTTCCATGCAGTTATAATTAAGTGCACATGAATCCAGTCCTGGGTCATTCTCCTGTGAGTGACTGTTCCCATCCACTCCCCTTGGGGACGTTATGTGAAGTTCTTGCAGTTCACTTGGAGCACTAAATGTACTTACATCTTTTCAAACTTCCAGAAGATGTGACTGTTTCCTTCCTTTCAGCCCTTCATCGATACCCACAGTAAAAGCTGTAGCATTTCTGGGGACATTAGTTCTCTTCTCTGTCGTTAGCACATTTTAAAGTAATTAAATACATGAGTAATTGCTAGTTTGATATAAGCACTCTGGCAGCAGTGCCCACAAGTAATGGACCAGTTTACTCCTTGGCACAGCAGAAAGGATGCTTAACATACAGATGCTCTGATCTGTAAATGCCAGTACTTAAACCATTTCTCTGCTGGGCAAGAAAAGGGAAAGTAAATCGTGTGAAGGAGCAGGAGATGGAGCTCTTCTGCCCGCGGGTCCTTTGTCAGGGACAGACACCTTCCAGGGTATTTTGTGGGCTACTCTTTTCCCAAGAAACCACACAAAGAATTCCTGAATAGATCAAAGGGAGGAAAGTGGAAAATCTGAGGAGAGCTTTACAGCACCTTCCTCTGCCCTCAGAATCTGAAGTCCTCCAGTCTGGGGGTTGTTGGCTCGGTGGAGACCAGCACCATTTTGTCCAGTACCTGCAGAGAACTCCTCTGACTGACACTAACTGGTCAGTGTGTAAGGCAACTTGTGTAATACTTGAAGGTCACCAGTACCACATCAACAAAAGTAATATTTTTGAAAGAGTCTCTAATGAATTGAAATACTGTTGTGTTTTCACTTCTTCTGCCAAAGTGAAAGAGTGTATTTGTTATTTTGTCATTGAAAACGAGCTGTTTGAAAGGCTAGAGGAAGATGTGGCCTTTTTGTAGTGATTTTTCAGCAAGATTGATTCTTAGAAATAAATACAAAACAGATATTCAGTCATGTTAGTAACTGGATGTATTTTGGCTGTATTTTGGGGAGTACTGACCACTAAACAAAATTTCTGATCTCAGGCTAAAAAGAAGCCCAGAACTACCTCACAGCTACCCGAGCGGAACTGCTGTACACAGTGTTTCCCAACATCTTTCATTGCAAGATAAACTTTATTTATATATTTCTTCTACAACCCACTGTTAAAAAGTCACTGGATTTTGATAAAAGTCTGATATTTTTTTTAACACAATGAACACCTGGGATTTGGTGCAAGAATTATTAGTGTTTATGGGGTTTTTTTAAGCTTTATTCCACAAACATAAGGTATTTTTTCCAATTTTAAAAAAAATCAAATTTTCATGTAGAATCATGAATTTGTAATGTTGGACTTTTACAAAGCACCAGATAATTCAGGCATCACTATATAAATATAGCAACTCTGGGTTTGGGCTTATCCTTACTACTTACTCTCCTGCCGTTATGTTTCATATTTTATACAACAGAGGAGAACACAGTTGCTATCTTAATTTGCTGTCTAAAAAGCCAAGTAACACAAGTCAGGTTTATAAGCCTTCACTGATTAAAATCTATGCAGCAGATTCTTTTCTGATATAAATTATGTTAAGTCAATGAAAATTTAAAGCATGTACAGATTGGTGGCATCTTGGGTATCTCAGAGCTTTGCACGGCTTTTCTAAGTGGAGGGTGTAACATCACAATTCTCTGGTTTATCAGCATGTTCCTTTGCTTAGTAAATATATTTTTAAAACATGCTTAATCTCAAATACTGATTAGAGAAAATCTCTTCAGAGAAATAAGAGAGTAAGAGCATGACATATCTGCATTAAAGTTTTGTGCTTAGCACGAGAGTAGAAGTCTTTTACTATGACATATTTTTCCTTATTTGTGACAGCTTTCTTCAATTCACATGTAAATTATCTCCAAGTTTATTCAAGTAAACCAGATCTAATTGCATATATTTCTATAAAGTGGCCCTACTTTTGTTTGTTGCTCAAGTTGAGCATATTATCCCCATAACCCATAGATATTTCAATAGGTAGAAAGGATCCACTGTATTTGTTTGTGTGTCGTTCTGAAAATATAGTTTTTTAAACAGATCTGGTACTTTACCAGGTGTGCCTTTAAGTAATTTCTATTGCATTTATACTTTAGGAGGATTAGGAAAGAGAGTAAAAGAACCCTTTGTCCGTTAGATTCATTAAATGTATTCATGCGTGTGTAAGTGGTATAGAGGCTGTGCTGCTCGGGAATCAGATCCTTGTCCGAGGGTGTAGAGAAAGGTGAAGGGTGTGATATTTACTGCTTGTGTAAGTGTCATAATAATTGTGTATTCGATTCTTTACTTTTAAATGACCTTCCTGGGCATTAAGCCATTATTTTTTTTTTTTTTGGTATTTATCTTTTCCCTGCAGAGTTAGGGAGGGTAAGGAACCACACCTTTGAAATGGTAAAAGTACAGCTGTTCAGGATGTGAATGTGTAATAGAACAGACAGCTCAGCAAAAGTGAAGACAGAAATAATACAAACATTGTTGTAGAAGGAAAAAGACTTTGCTACAAAAATGTATTAAAATGTTGTTTAAACTAATCTTAATTTTCATTATTGGGTCATTAAAAAACCCAAGGAATTTATTCAGAATAAAGTGTAAGTATCTGCTATGTTCTTACAGGAGAATTATAAGAGTTAACATTACTGTATTTTGGTTTTGCGCATCTTAAATCATTCAATCTTCAAACCAACTAGTTAGTGCTTAGTGGAAATAATTCCCAAAAATTCATTTAAACAAAATACCTGTTAAAATAATAAATTTCCTGTGCACCAAACCAACATCAATTACATAATGAAGCTCTTTACATTAAAAGATGAGTCTTGGCTCCAGCGTGCCAAAGCATAAGGTCCTGTGAAAGTGTATCCAGAGTTGGAAGAAAAGCACTGTCTTACCAGCTTAAACCTCTTCCAGTGAAAGTGAGACATTTTGTAGCTCAATGACAACATCTCCCACCGATAGAAATAAGGTCCTGTGACCACCCTCTGGTCACGGAGGCAGAAAGCCTTCCCTGGAGAGGGGAGGGCTAAAGTTTGCGGGGAAGGTAAAAGATGAAAACTCCCAGGGCTGCATCTGCTCTGGCTTTGGGACACCCCGAATGCACACACACGTTATTCTGCAGAATTCGGTGAGCATGAACAGTAGTCATTTTGCTGTCAGTTGAGTTATACTCTTGTAATATCTGAACAGTGTGTCCTTCCTCTGGAACCCTCCTCACTCTCTAAATTTGGAACAGCTTAGAGCCTCTTTTAAAGCGATTTTAGTTTACATTTCATTATAAAGTACTTACCTTAGCAAAACCACAAAAATATATTTTAAAAATACATTTGCCTCATCAGCTGGTATCACCACGTAACGTGCGGGTGGACTCTTAGAATGCATGTGACTGGTAGAAAGTCAGATATTGTAGCACTTGAAAATACGGAGAAACACTGTGCTTTTAGCATTTGTTCAGGCCTTTAACAAGAAGGCATTGGTTTCACCAGGAGGGTACCTGTGTGATCTCACTGAGTTCAACAGGAGCAGATCCGATTCAGTATATAAACACACGCGTAAATTATTTCCTATGTGATTGCCAACAATATACAAAATATTTAAATAATAAAAGTGTGGGGTTTGGACAATGTAACTTACCTGACGTGCAGGGCTGTTCTGAAGAGAGCACAGTGCAAAGGACACCAGGGCAAAGGACTGGCAGCGCTGAAGTGGACACCAGAATTTATGCTAATGGTAATGAAACAAGGTGCACAGATTGAGATATGAAGGTAGTTTAATACTTCGTATTGTGAAATAATAATCTACATCTATTTAAGCGAATAAATTCATTAAAAGACAACATTGGACACCCTTTTGCAGGCTACAGCTCTTCCAGGGTCCTTTGATCTCTATTATACATCATTCTTTGGGTTCTAATTCTGTTTTAAAATCCTGTAAGTTACAAAGCATCTTAGGTCTTATATTTCATACATTTACAAGAGAAACCATTTCTTTTGGTAGGAGATGTGTTCTCTAATAAGGCTTCTATTCTTCGTAGTAAACAACATATTTACAAACCACAAATAACAAAGTAGAAGCTGCAGAAGGGTTATGGTGTGATAATTAAGTACAATGGCGACCCATATGAACAGAAAATGCCAAGGAGCTAAAACAAAGCAACAACAGCTTTGTTTGTTGACAGATGCAGGAGCCATATTGTTAGTTAATTGGGTAATGGTGTAAACATTTGCAAACTCTGCTGTCCCTGGGTGAATTCAGCAGCACACCGAAATTATGGTGAAAAGCTGCGCAGTCCTTTTGCTGCAGGTACTTCTCAGTGCTTTTCGCTGACCTTCTAAGTGGGAAGGCGCTGAGGAAGGGACATCACACCTTGTTATTTAAGGTGCTTGAAGTTCACAAAGTTTGGGGTTTAGACCAGGATGTGTATCTTGAATTACACTCCAGTGAATAACGGGTTTCCATATGGTTGCAGCCAGGAAGACTCTGCTCGTTGCTGAGGCTTTGCTTTTCAGATTTGTTTGGGTTTGGTTTGTTTTATCCAAATGTAGCAGAGACTTGTTCTGTCTTTCCCAGCTTTTCTTGCAAAAAGAGGTTGCAGGGTTTGAAAACAGAGAGGTCTAATTAGATACTGGCTTCAACTGAAGAGGAAAATTGCCTCTCAGGTGCACAATCCCTCATGTGCTGTGAATGGCAGAGACCCCGATTTACCGCGCTTTCCCTGCCTGTGCGTGACAGCGGACTGTAACAGAATACCAAAATAGTCAAAAATGCAACAAGATACTTAATTAGCATACTTCTGTAATCACAAACTTAAATGGACTACTTTGGCTGTTTTTTACATAACAGGTTTGCTTTCTAAGATAATAACCTTTCAATAATTTAAGCAGCATCTGTGCAGGAATGCATAATTGGACTGTAGATAATAGGAGTCTAAAATTGAGTCTGGTTTTTATAAATTATTTTTCTCTTCAGACACTTAGCAATAGCTCACCTTGGTACATGAAGTTTAGGAAAATATGTTCCTGCTTTGGGAATCAAAATAACGCATCTGTTTGGGTTTTCTTTTAAAAATTCTGTTATTCTTTTTTTAGTTCTGTTGCAGTCAGAGGTGAAATCTCCATTGATTTCAATGGACTTAGGAAGTGACAAGCTTTTAATATTTGTTTAAATAATTATTTTTCTGTAATTATCCAATTAAACAATGGAAATACAAATATATTTTAAGTTTGCCTGATTTAGCTGGGGGGGGCAGAAAGAGGAGCAGTACTGGTTTCGTTAATTGGTAGCTTATACTTTTAAGAAACAAATATATTTAGCATTTCTTATATTAATTCATAGTATTTGGTATGCTTGACAGTGTTTTTGAAAAATAATTTTAGAAAGCAGTGGTATGATATGATCATAGATAAAACAAGTTTAACTTTGGAAAACAAATGTGTATCAGTATGTATTTGCATTTATGCCTATAGCATAAGACTAATAATCTATTATTTACAAGCAAACTTCTGATACTGGGTGTGTTCATGCAGCAGAAGAAATTAAAACAGAGTTACCAGGGAATATAAGTTAAAAAATGGAAGCAAAATATTTCAGAAAATGGTAAGATCAAAAGAAATAATGTTCACCTTTCTCTGTGAAGCTTTGCAGTCATCCTCCAAAGGACGTCACAGCGTTGACATGTAAACCTGAATGTCTGAAGGACACTAGGGACCCTTGTCTTCTTTACTTTGTCTGTATAAATGATTATTTAATTTAATATTTACAATAAAATTTTATTTCCATAGAAGATACTTATCCTATAGAGAGCAGTCTAGCTTCTGAATAGAATTCTCAGCGCAAAAGTTTCTTGCTGACTATAAAACTGAGAATTACTTGTGTTGCCTTAAGGGAAGGTTGGTGATGGGATGATGTTGTGCAGCTCGCGGCTGAAGAATTTTGGCAATGATGGTGCAGATGGTGCAATTAGGAAAATAATGTTACAGGCACTGCATTTAACTTCCACTGGAATTCTCCCCTATGCCCACCTGCACAACCAATGGCCTAAACACCTTTACAAATCCAATGAGGAGTCAGAGTTCCAGGGAACAATCCTGTCACGTACACACAGAGGTGTCTACATAAATGGTGTATCGACACATAGTACTTATAATGCATATATATACACACATGCATAATAAGTATGCGCTTCAGGAGCTGGATTGAGATGCAGTTTGACCACATGGTGAGCTGATCTAGCATCTCGCTCCCAGGGAAAGGAGGAGGGTCCTGCTTTCTCCCTTCTGTTTACTGCTCAGTGCTTTTGCTGCTCGCCTTGTGCTGGATTTGGTCTGGACTGGATTTAGGTGTTGAGCAGTTAGACCTGCTCGCATGAAAGAAAAGTAACCAAACAAGTAAAAGAGGACCATTTTCTCCCCCCCCAGCTTTGTCCAGGCGGCTGATAAGCATCAAAATGAGTGAAGGTCAGGTGCTTCACTGTGTGACTTTGAGCAAGACTAGGAAAATAAATAATTTTTATTTATTAATAAGTTTCCCCTTTCCATGGAGAGACCATGTTGGATCAGTTGATTGAAATTTTAGGATACTTAACTGGGACTACAGTTTTATTTTTCATGTTAACTCATGTGTTCTACTAATCCTTCCGAAAGTTCTTTACTTTGACAAAACCAGATACATTCACACATTGGTTTATGGTAGAAAACCAGACCTTCTTGGAATTAGTTGTGGATTCTGTTTATTATTATTCTGTTTATCATTATTACAAAATAATAATAACACACAAAATACAATATATATTTTTTAATCTGCACCCTGGGAATTCATGCTCACAACTTCAGCTGTCACTGCCAGAGGGACTCCAAAATCCCCCCAGTGAAAATCTGCCCTCTGAAGATAAACAATTCAAAAATGTCTACTTACACGTATCTTCCTGTTCTTATCTCTACAGGTGACCCAGCTGGATCCAAATAAAACGTTACTGGAGGTAAAACTGTATCCTCAAGAAACCCTTTTCCTAGAGGCAAAAGAATAGATCAAACAAGATTGTAGGACTAATCATCCTTTGACAAGCCAGAGGCACAGCATCGAAAGGAAGACTTCTATCAATGCCACCTTGTACTATCATCCAACTCAACTCCATGTCACAACTTTGCCTCTTGCAAGAATCCTGAAAAATTGAAAACAAAAAACGTAGCTACTTAAAGTTTCACATACATGAGTATATGTTTCCAACCTCATTTAAATAAGCAGAGGATAAAATTCTGCTATGAACACTGAACATTATGACTCTGTTGCTCACTTATCATCCAGCTTTTGTTATAATTAATGCACTGTTAAAATGTGAGTGATTGTTAAGTAGAATTTTTACTCCTCAAATGCCCCTTTTTCACCAAGAAATCTTGGACATTTCTGCCTGTACTTTTGACACTAGAATGCTGTATATTTGATATCTTGCTGAGCCAGTGCTCTCATATATATGCATTTTATTTCTGTGTTTGGATTTCTACTTTGTCAACTAATTTAAAAAGGCAGAAAAAATTAACGGGACATTCTCAGCCATGGAAATTTAACAGTATTATAGTAGAAAGCATATATAATTTTTGTTAGTACTTTCTGACTTCTTTGATAAGATGTAAGGTTTTGTTTGAAGAATATAGTTTGACATATATGCGAGATATTTATTTACTGGTTCTGCTTTGGGTCTCAGTTCTGATTCAGTTTAGGAAGTATTTTCCATTACATTGCAGTGTGTGAAACTGCTTATTGCATGATGTGAATATTTAAATAACATTAGAAATGGCCAGTACCAGAAACCTGGTATCTTGCCAACACTTTCAGGAATCAGCTGATATTGAATATCGGCTGCTAAAAACCTTTCAAATACCAGATACAAAAGTTCTTTATTTCTCATTGTGAAAGAAAGGGCAGTTCCCATTTTAGCAGTTTTCCTCCACTCTGGCACTTGTTTGTATCCTATTACTCTGCTGTTTTAAAGCACCTTGTTTGTTTCATCAAACAATGAGTATCTTAAGAGGTGGTGTAATAAGAAATCTGCCTTATTATTGCACACTTTGGACAATTTGACAATAGATTACTGATCCCGTCTCAAATTAAAGAAATCCTAGTTCTCTCGTCTGAAATGTATGCACCAACTACCTGCTATCTGATGTGGAAAAAAACTGGTACTTTAAATTTCTCAAGCATAGAATGAGCATACTGAGTCCAAGACCATAACATACACTTGATGCCAAACCTGCATCAAAACTGGTTTGGTTAATATTTTTTTTCTTTTCTTTTCTTTGTTTTTGTTTTGTTTTGTTTTGTTTTGTTTTTTTTAATCTCTGTGCTTACAGGATAGTGCATAATAGCACTGCAGAAGCGGCATCTGCTAATCAAACTTTTTTTTTTTTTTAAAGCCTGGCACATTTGTTTTCCACATCTGTTTATATGTAATTCATAGTGTTTATCGTAGCAAAATGAGTTCTGATTTGAAAATTTTATACTAAGCAGAAACCAATTGCACACATCTTTTAGTCTTTCTTTTTTCTTTGGAAGGATGGTGATATAAAATTAAATGTATGCCTATTACTAGGGTGTTAGTGAAGCTGATATATTGTTACCTTTACCAAAAATGCAAATTTCTGAGCGGGGAAAGCCTTATTCTACCTTTTGTAATTCTGTAATTAGTGATCACTTTTAGAAGTGAAGTATCTATGACAAACAAAAGGTTTTGGAAGTGTAAGCAAATTCTAATCACTTGCAGTTCACAAATAAAAGGATTCATAGCCAACAGAAAGATAAATGTATGTGTAATGGAAAGCTGAATGCAGACACTTCATTCTGAACTTCTGTTTTCTTCCAAAAAAAAAAAAAATCCACTATGTTTATTAAATAAGAAATTAGCATAGGTTGCAAATTGGGGTGATGATGTTTCTACAAACAATCACAGTAACACATACAGCAGGATTTTAAAGTGATGCATATCTTTTTTTTTCAGATTAGCTCTTCCTTCTAAGCTGGCTATTGAGGAAAGGAATTGCTGAAATACTGCTACACAAAGCAAAGCGACCTTTCAGCTAACTTGTTTATATTAATCTGTTCTGATTAACTTTTGTTTGATCTCATCAGGCTGTTTTCTCTCACTCAACTTTATTTCTGTATTTTGACTATATATTCTTTACTTTGATACTAGTTTCATAAAGTTATTAAATGTGGCTTGAATATTTGTTGAACTTGTTGAAGTCAGGGTTTGTTTGGCCTTCTTTTTTCTAAACTCTTTTTTTTTTTTTTCCCCCCTTCATTTTGTTCATGTTGCAAAATACACTGTCATTATCGAAATGTTCTAGTGATGATTAACTGGAAGTGTTCAAAGCGGTGGCATCACTGCCCTCTGATAGAAAGATATTGAGACCAGTATATAGGGATCGTTCTGCCACAACGTAAACAAGTGTATCACTCTTTAAATAAAACATGATTTTGGTCCTTAAATACTTTGGGCCTGATTTCAAAAAGCAACGCTCTAGAGTCACCTTTCCAAATTACACCCTCAATACAAACCAATCCCTGTGTGGAAACATGAATATTCTCTGCCATCATTTTCTGCTCTCCTCAACCATGTATTTGCCTCACACACTCCACTGAGGCGGTTAATCCCCACCTCGCTCTGCAGACTGAGGGTGGAATTCAGCATTACCCTAAAACTGTAACACTCTTGCTACAGAGCCTATCCCCCGTTCTACCTTTTTATCTTCAGGTTCTTCACATTAACGGATTATCGTTAACATGATTAATGCATTAGTTTTAAGTCTTGAGGAATTACTGTTAATGAAGGCAATCCCGTATGATGTGTCAGCTTTCGCTGTGGGCCCTCGGAGCGCTGCGCTGAAGGTGGGGTGTGCTCTGGCTTTTGAGGAAACTTTCCTGCCTGTTGATATTGGTGTTTTAAATCATTATTAGAGGAGATGCAGAATGCAGGTGTGTGCTCTGTATTCTCTGCATACACACTCTTAAAAACTCAGTGAGAGTGCTGAGGGTGTTTCTAACGGAGCTATGTTGGGGGTTTTGTTTATTCTTTTTAATGTAGCAGAAAAGGACTTTGGCTTTCGTAAACTGTACCTACTCAGTGACATTAGAAACTTAAAATAAATTTTCAATTACAGTAATATTTCTACTAAAAAGTTATGATTTCACTCTTCCGTATGTGGGGAAAAACAAAACAAAATCGCCATGACCCAGCTTCACAGAAGGATTGAAGCATTTTTTTGACCAAGCCTCATGTCCAGACTCCCCAAACAACACAGAGGAAGATTTAGGTGCCTTAAAATGGGGTCCACAACAAGAAAAAAACCAAACATTTAAGTAGGTCTCCAAACAAAACAAAGCAAAAACCCCACAGAATACATGTGAGGAGTCACTACCAGGCAGAACCAGGAACGGGTCAGAGAGGCCAGCAGGAAATGTTAGAGATGATGTCTCATGTGCCACTACTTGGTGGGGCTACGGCTTCCTTCTGTCTGCTGGCACCTCCTTCCACCTGGGGTTCACAGCCCTGAGACCGTACATCGAGGTAAGCACCGCGTCCTTTCTAGGCAATGTTAGAGATGAAGACATCTCAAGTGCCACTGCTCGCTGGGACTATGGCTTCCTTCTGTCTGCTGGCCCAGGGCACCTCCTTCCACCCGGGGTTCACAGCCCTGAGGCCGTACATCGAGGTAAGCACCGCGTCCTTTCTTCCAACATTTGACAAAGCACAGGATACTTTTTTTTTTTAATTTTGAAACGGCGATGGTGGCCTTCTCCTAGGTCTCCTCTGCAGTTTCCACTGAATTTTACTTTACGCTGAAGTTTTCCCATGTTGTGAGTCGTACGGGCTGGAAGGAAACAAGCCCCTTCCTTAGACCTTTCAGAAGATGCCCTGACCACCACTGTAGTACAGGCTGCTCTTACAGTGTGTACTCACTCTCTGCTGTCAAAGCCATTGGACTGCCAGAGCACAGAGCTCTGTAAGGTCGCTGAGGGGGATCACACAAGCAGGAGCGCCGGTCTTTGGGCCAGCAGATGGGACACTTGCCTGGGATGAGCCGTCCAGCCCTTTCCAGTGAGGGTTCATTGCAGTCATTGGTCTTTTCAAACAAACGCCCAAGGAGGAGAGACTGAGTATCAATTCTGCACCCTACTTAAATTTTCTTATTCTGCTTGTATAAAACAGAAGGCAACAGCAGTAGTCTGAATTACTTTTTTTTTTTTCTGGACAGGTCATGAAAGCAAGCAGAAATTACTACATATATTACACACAACATGACCCACTGTTTACCTGAAACCATTTCCTCACAGATGACAGAGATGAAGGAGTACCAAATTTAGCACTAAAACTTGTTAGGATCCGGGCAGTTTTATACTCGCTTAATCTGGTATAGATTTACAGTTGCTGCCAGAAGAGCCACCTCCGCCCTCCCGTCTTGCCCTGGCACTAAGCAAACTCATCTAGTTAAAAACAAACTCATTTTTTTCCCTGGAGTGGTTTTCAGACAGCTCCAGCTTGCCCAGTGGCTGTATGTACACCGGCACCGACAAAAAGCAGAAGGTGGAGCGTGCAGGGGGTGAGAAATTGAAGATGAGAGGGAGAGGAAGGCAGGGCTGCTCCTTCTGGCAGCAGGGCTGGTTTCCGGGGCACTATATCAATCACAAATCTCTAAATATTTTTTTGAACGCCTTGTTGTTACCTTTAAATTTTACATTCACTTTGGAATTTCAAGCAAACTAAACAAGTGATATTAAACAAGTTTGGCTGTCTGAAGTTTCCCTAAGTTTTGTGAAAGCTGCCAGCCCAGAATTCAAGACATAGGAAGCCAGACCAGAGGCGAGTGTGCGCAGTGAGGGCTCCCTCAGATCTAACCCTTCCCAGTCACCGCAGCCCCGAGCGAGTGCCCAACCTGCGGGGAAAAGGTTTCAATGGGATTTAATGTCTCGTTAGATACCACGGAATTCCTCAGTCAGGACTTTTCTCTGTGGATTCTTTTACGTGTAAGAAAGACTGAAGTCACACTGCAGCCTTAATGTTAAGTCAGTTAAAATATCGCTCAACTGCTGGTTATAGCAGTAGGCTTCATTAGTTCCTGGGCTCACAGGACTACTGGTTAACACAACTGTTACTTTGTACTTACTACCAATGAGTTTAATTTACTATTTTCCCAGCTCTGTGTTGTGAGTGTCTTCCACAGTTCATCGCTACTCCCTTTCGATCCAGTCATCCTGAGTGAGTTTGTATCATTGATTAATACCATCCCTCGGTACCGACAGCTGTACGAGCACCACGGATAACACGGATCCTGGGGGGACATTGCTGGTATCCTTTCTCACTGTGAAAACTATTGCTTACTGCCTCCAGCTATCAATCTCTGAGCAATACTCCCTTTTTTCCTCAAGAAAAGACGTTTCCACTGTAGTAAACATCACTGCAAATGACTAGCCTAGCTTTCCTGCACTTGCCCTACTTTAACTACTCCTTTTACACCCCGAAAATGTATTAGTCCAATTATCTTTCTGGCAGGCTTCTTGTTTCTGGTATTTTTTAATGATCCTTTACACCTTCGGCACGTGTTCCTCAAGGTCTGTCAGTTGTTTAGTTTTGGTTTTGCGTCTTCGAAAAATTAACTTTCCACAGTTGGGTTCTTCTCTGTTCTCCATGTTTGAGTCTGTCTTTCAGCTGCACCCTCTAATGTGCTGGTTAATGTGGCTCAACTTCTTCTGGAGTCTTTTTAAGTAAGATATATGTGTACTCTGAGGATAAGACAGTCTTCAAATAGTTTCAATTACAATCTTGGTCTTTTACCTGTGACTTTATTTGCCTTCATTATGTTCCTCTTAATGCAGTTTTCTTCTCAAAGAGAAATGCCACTCTGGTGATTTTTTAGGTTTTTTTTAAGTAAAATAGTGACTCTCAGTGTGTTTTCATTTACCTCAAAATGTGTTTTCTATCATTTTATTTGCCTCTAGCTTTATTTGACCTATTGTCACAGTCTCTGTTATCGAGTTACAACCACTCATGGGTATTTTATACCTTGTAACTACAGCCCCCTACTCATGATCTTGTCTTTTTGAAATTTACTGCAATACCTAATTTGTTGTCATTTGAAACCTCCCATTTCTCAACCATTTTAGAAGTTTTGAAATTACTCTAATATGTACATAGAAATATTCTTCATTTTGTTCAGGTGTATTTGCCTGGTTTTGTATGCCTTGATTAATTAGGACTTTTGTTGTGTAAGGACAAGGAAGCATTTCCAAAATGTGGTGGCAATCGAGAAGGGATTTTTTTTTAAATGACAATTATAAACTTACATCTACAGAGGAATGTAATAAATTATTTTGTGGATCTAATTGAAAAAAATCTAGATTTTTTTAGAACTTAAGTATAACCTGCAAATTGCAGAAAACAACCAAGTTGCTGAAAAATACTTCTGCTTTTTCAAGGTTTAGACAAAGGTGAGTAAGACATTGTGTGCCATCGCAGTATCCTCTAATGTAGAAAAAAAAAAGGAGACTTTCAAGATAAAAATTCCTTGTAAAGTTTGTTCAATCCACTTTAACTTTCAGTTTACCAATCTTCCCTAGTCCTTTGAGAAGTGTTTTTATGCACATGTATTAAAAGCATTAAAATACTCTTAACTGGGAAGTCTTGGTAGATACAAAACATTCATTTCATTTTATAAGCAATTTCAAAGGCAAATGCACAGTTTACTCCTTTGACAATTACATGTTGGCAGCTATAGCGTTCTTTCATCATTCCCCGTATTTTAGATGTTTTCAAGTGTATTTTTTCCTTCAGATAATGCTTATTATCATATTTGCCTTCTTGTCATCAAGGAATCACTACGCAGGAGCAGTATTTCTTATCAAAAAATGACAGATTCAATAGAATACACATTCTAACCAGTTAACCCTTAGAGAATTCTTAATTTTTCTTTACATACTCCTAGTTTTATTAGCGTTTATCCAGCTGCCATCATGGTCTACTTGTCTACTTCTGGAATCAAACCAATTCCTTGGGAAATTATCCTAGTTTTCCAAAACGAATCAAAATGGTGATCCGGTAACTCTGCTTTTTACTGAAACAAAAATGCTGCTAGTAATAGGAATAATGAAGCAAATAAAAATTAGATTAACACCACTGGATTCCATGATCTAGTGGATGCTTGATTCCTGCTTTAAGATTCACTCAGGTCAAATAAAAAATATTTTAAGAGGTACCCAGCGACTACGGTTCGTAAGAAATGGCTCAGCACAACTGAGCGCGCTACAAGCGAGTGCTGAAAGAGGCAATATTATTAAGAGTCACCATGTTGCCTTTATACCATCCTGTAGTAAAATAATTTCCCATAAGCAAACTGAATCCTTAGGAGACCAATTAAACTAACTTTACGGCAGTTATGCACTACTGGGTTGGTGAAAAGGGGCTGGTCACAGCAGGGTAAGAATCCAGCTCATAAATGAAGAGCAGCCAAAGCAGAGTAGTATGAAAGAACAATGGAAATTACACTGTCAAAAAAAGCTGTTAAAGTGTCGTTACAGAAATATTAACTTAGGTTTGATCTTTGTATTTAAAATTCCAGTTTCTAATGGATTCCAAGAAAATGTTATTCCCTTTATGTTAAAAACATAAAAATTAAGGGGCTTTTACATATATAATTACTTGCTTATGAGAATCTTATAGCAAGGAATTTATCTTCCAAGAGAAAGTGGAATTGATTGCCCTCAAAGTGTAATGTGGACTTTAAAAAAATCTTTCAGTTGCCATAATCACAGGTTATTTTTAATTACAGGCAATCCACTTATCTCAAACAGAAAATGGGACTTTCAGGTTATTTTTATGCCACTAGGAAAAAGGACTAATAATTATTCATAAATTAGGTAGGGTTCATACGACTTCTAAGCACAGAATAAGGCTGAAGACTTCAGATGCTCTGTACAATGTAATAGTATATATCACCGCTTAAGCACTGCAGAGGAATATTGCCTCCTCCCCACTAAAAAATAAATGGATCATTCTACAGGGGAAAAAATCTTAATAATAATGAAAAAGAGGCCCTGTTCTTACAAGGAAGTGTTATCCAGACTTGGAATTACACGAGAAAAATATACTGAAACTTAGACCAGCTGTAATATTAGTCTCAAAACCAATGATAAATTCCTAGCTGCCATCTCAAGGGAAGAAGGTCTCTGTTGCAGCACTAACCATCAAAAAAAAATATGGAGGAGTCCTTTTGATGGAGATTTCTTGGCAACCAGCTTGTCCTGTTGAAGTAATGAAAACCTCCAGAGCTGGGAGGAAAAAAACCACAACAGTTCTTCACCCAAAAGAAAAGAAAGGGAAAAAAGTTTGCATGTCGTCTTCAAGCTTTTTTCCCCACCCCTGTGGTGATAATATTCTTCATTGTCCCACAAATTCAACCTTTCTGAGTAACCAATAGATAGCATCATGTTCTTAATGAGAGAGCATAACTTGTACCTAAGAACTAACCATTCTCTGTCTTCTTAACCCATGGTTTTAGCCCGTTGCAACCTCCACCTTTCCCATCCATCCTCATCTGCAGGAACAAGCTGCGTTGCCGTCCCCTCTCCCAAGCTCCCTACGGGTGCCGTCAGCAGAACCATGCCCATGGCCAGCAATCCCTGACACCTGCCATGCCACCCTCCCTATCGCATCTCCCAAAGCCTCACAACCAAGTGTCAACTTCACAACCACGTCAGGACTTCCACCTCCATGGGTTTGGGGCCTGACCCCCACTTTCCCGGCCCCTCAGGAGTTACCCCCAGGCGCTGGGTGCAGGCCGCAGCTGAGGAGCAGCGGCCTACGGGCTGCCCCTGAGGGAGCCAACGGCCACCTCAGCTGCCTTGAGGCGTTCCTAACTACCAGTGCCCTTTTAGGCACATGGAGGGATGCCCTGAACACAGCCCACTCCCCCGTTAGCCATCGGGGCCAGCGGTTTGGCCACCACCGGTGACCCTGTCCCCCGGCTACTGCAGCCTGATGGCGGGAAGAGCCGCCATCGAGGCCTTCCCGCCACCGGTGGCTGCCTGGAGCGGCTCCGGGCTGGATGGCGGCGGGAAGGCCGGAGGGACTCAGGCAAGGGCAGGGGCCGCGCTGGGACGTCGAGACGAGGCAGGGAACCGGCCCCGCTAGCAGCTCCCGGGCAGCATGAGCCCCTCGCCGCCACAGCGGCCGCCACGCTCCTCCTGCCCGCCGTGCGGCCGCTCAGGCGGAGTTGGGTTCCTCAGGGACAGGCCCGCTCCCGGGTCTCTGAGGGGGGAAGAGCCGCGGCGCTGAGGAAATGGCGGCCGCGGAAACGGCCTACCTGGGTGTCCCGCACCCAAGCCTTTCCCCCCCGCTCCGCCCGAGGGCTCTACCCCGCGGGGAGCGGGACACCCCCGTCACCCTCCCGGAGGCGCCATGTCAAACCACGCCTTCGCACCTCGGGGCCGGGGGGAAAGAACCCGAGCGGCTACCGCGCCCTCAGGGAGCCGCCGCCCCGCGGCCCCGCCCGGGCTGAGGAGAAGCCGTCGGTGGAAAAACCCCCAGCGGGCTGCGGAGCGCCGGCGGCCGAGCTAACGCCGCTCGCCCCGGCGGAGCAGCACCCGGCCGGGCCCGGAGGCGCAGCCGCTGCCCGGGGTCGGTCTGTCCCCTCGCTCCCCGCTCGGCGCCGATCCTCCGCGGCCGCACCGGCCGCCAGGGAGAGGATGATTCCCCCCCTTCATCTCCCGCCGAAAAATAAAATAAAATAAACCCAAATTGTTAAAAGCGGGAAGAAATCTCCGCTGGGGTGGGTTTGGCGGCGGCGTGTGCTCTTCCCCACGGGCGTGGGCGGAGAGGGGGCGGCCCGGCCCGGCACTGGGCGAGGGGGCGCGCACCGAAAAATTGGGCATTTAGGGGAAAAAAAAAACCACAACAAAAACCAGAAACAAAACCAAAACAACCCCAACACACACACACGGAGCCGAGAGCCCTGGCATCGCCCCAGCGCTGCCCGGTGCCGCGGGGCGGGGTGACGGGGCTGGACGGTGCCGTGATCGCGGATGGATGGTCCATCATTAACTTAAGAGAAGTCTGTGTTTGCATAAGGGCCCCATTAAATAGCCCATGTTAGTTGTAAAAAGAATACTTTTTTCTTTTTTTTTTTTTTTACCCCCCTACGCGCGGACACACACACACGGAGCCGAGAGCCCTGGCATCGCCCCAGCGCTGCCCGGTGCCGCGGGGCGGGGTGACGGGGCTGGACGGTGCCGTGATCGCGGATGGATGGTCCATCATTAACTTAAGAGAAGTCTGTGTTTGCATAAGGGCCCCATTAAATAGCCCATGTTAGTTGTAAAAAGAATACTTTTTTCTTTTTTTTTTTTTTACCCCCCTAAGCGCGTGTGGGTTTTGATGCTGCTGTTCAAGCGGTTCTCTCCTCCCGCCACTCCGTAAACACCCTCAATATGTGTCTTTAACCATATAGGTTGTATTTATCTATCGCGTTCCGGCAGGATTGCTAAACTCCGGAGCTCCTAGGGCAACAAACATGGAGGGAGGAGGGGGGGGGGAATCCTCCGGCAAATCCGACTGGGGCTGTCATGATGATGAATAAAAATAAAGGCTTAATCTTCTGCTTTCGGCTAATGAAACAATTTAGCCTCCAAAATATGGATGCGCTCCGGTGCGCAGGGCCGGGCTGGGGCAGGGCAGATGCGGGAGGGGAGCTGCCCCGCACCTCGGGGACCCCGTCACGCTGTCACGGGTGGGGGACACTTCCCCCGCCCCGACCGGGCCGCCGTGCCCCCAGCAGGCATGAGGGAGCTCGAGGGTTTTTAATTACACTCCTTCCCTTTGCTCCCTTCATTTTTCTGCACCCTTTGCAGCGAGACACACTTGGAATCAGAGTGGTTGTGACATTTTGGTGGCAGCTTATTGTGCGGAACACTTAAAGTTTAAAAAACAAGCCCCATAGAAGTTGAGGGGCTTAAAGCAGCCCCCTTTGTGGGGCAAGACATAGAGTTTTGATTCTGGACAATGGTGTTTCTCAAATTTCTTCCAAAAACCTGCACCCCATCTGTGATCTCAATGAAATCGCTTTTCTCTCTCCCTTCAATTCATTTGGCAAAGGCGAAGCAGATGCATGGGACGGGGTTTGAATTTTAATTATTAGGTTTTACCTGAAACAAAACAGCAAATCCTTTTTACCATGTGTTTGAAGTTAGGAGACGGGTAGAGGAATATAAAATATAATTAAAAAGCTCTCGGATCGTTAGGGAGCTGACAAGAGCCTTTTTAATGAACCTCTCGGAGCGCCCTATAGTAAATTAGCGGAGCGGAGCTTTTCCTGAGTCATTCCGGCTCTGAACCTCTGCCTCCTCTTTACCTGCGTGTGTGTGAGTGGGGAGCGTGTGTTTCCACGCCGCAAACCCGCGGCTGCGGGAGAGGCTGCGGCACACGCGTGTTTTCCTGCAGCCACCCGCAAGGTGATGGGGGGGGAGGAGAGGAAGGGAGCGGAGGGGGCTCCGCGCTCCTGGGACATCCCC
>NW_015090812.1:5543424-5543648 GCF_001431845.1 Calidris pugnax
CCTCCTCCTCCTCCTCCTCCGCTGCCCTCAAAGTGCATTTAACCATCAATAAGGTGCGAAGGGAAAATTGTCTGTCACTTTAATCCATGCCCGAGGGGCTGGGAAATAAAAAGGGAGAGGGAGAAGGAGGGAGAGAGAGAGAAAAGGAAAGGTCTTAAAGAGCCTAAAATCCATACAAGAGCTGTGGGAATGCGGGAGCCAAGGCTCTGCCGTCCCAGGGACGT
>NW_015090812.1:5543658-5546457 GCF_001431845.1 Calidris pugnax
TTTCCCCTCCCTTGGGAAGCCCCAGCCAAACCCGGGGGACAAACAGCCAGCGCCAAAGGCCCGGGGGAATCGGAACCCGGATTTTTAATTATTAGCTCCAGCGCACGGGGTGGGGGGGATGAGGGAGGATTTTTTTTTTGGGGGGGGGGTGTGTGTGCTTTTTTTCCACCACCACCCCCCCTCTTTCTGTGTGTCTGCGTGCGTGTGTGTGGATGGGCACAAGCTCCCAGAGAAAAGAAATTTTAGAGTAACAACTAAAGGCTTTCTTGTGCAGTTATTTTAAGGGCTTTGTTCAGTGCCTGAAGGGGGATGCGCCCATTTGTTCGGGAGGGGATTCATCACATGCCCCTTTCATGTGAACCAGAGGTTAACAACCTAATGAGCACTTGGTGAAGAGATGAAGCGTGTAAAGAGCCCGATTTTCCCAAATCCTGGGCTGCTGTCTTGGGGATGTGCTACTCTAACCTCTGCTGGGCTAATAGTCTCAGCACTTCCAGCGGGGAGGCCCCGGGAGGCAACCGGGTCCAGCAGCGCTCAGGCAGGGCAGCAGCAGCGAGACAGCCCCGTTTCCAATGCCCCACCGGGGAGCCGGGGGGGCCCGGCCCCGCCGCTACATATGTTGGGTCAAGTCTCCCCATTGTGAGCGTGTAAAAAGGTGTAAAAACTCAATCATCTGTAGCTTTTTTAAAGGGAGGGCTTTACCCTGGATTTGTTGCATAATGGATTGTTAAAAAAAAAAGTGGAGGGGCTGAATTAAAACTGTTCCCTAGTCACTTTTAATTAGACCGCTCTATTTAATTAGCAAAGTTGAAACATGCAATTAAAATTAGCTCAGTTTAGCACATATTAAAGGAAATGGGGGGAACGCGGCTCCGGCTCATATTAAAACGAGTCGGAGGAGAAATGGCGGAGAAGTTTGAGCCTGAGCGAAATGACTCTGTAGAGGTAATTCAGCAAGAGACCATCTGTTAGAGGACCCGCCGGCCTCCCCTTAATTACGAACCCGCTCCTAATGTCTCTATAATAACCGTCCCCTCAACGCCGACGCCTTACACACGGCCGGTGCCGTCGGATGGGGCAGAGCACCGGGAGAGGCTGCCTGTCTGTGCGTTTATGCTACGCTATTTTCGAAAAGCCCGGTGCTGGGACCGGTGCCGGGCCCGGAGGGTGCCCCGGGGCGGGGGGGAACCGGCAGCCCTTGCCCCCTCCGCGGGTGCGGAGCCGGGACGGTCCCTGCCGCGCAGCCGCTGGACTGCGAGGCGGAGAGGAGCCCACGCAGGAATACGCGGAGCCCCGATTTTCCCCTTCTTTCCTTCCACAACTCGCTCTCCCTTGTCTCTTTCTCCTCCCCCACTGGGAGCCGGGAAATCGAGTTAATAATGTTTCAAATACTTGAGAAGTCCGGGCTAACGGGAGCTCCGTCTCCCTTTCCCCGCTCCGGGATCTGAGGAGGTTGCCTGGACCAGGAGGAATGTGCCTTTTTTTTTTTTTCTTGGCGGGGTGGGGGGTGGGGAGGGTGGGATAATTTTCATTCTTGTAATATTGGTTTGGGGATAATTACTTTTAATGTCAAAAAGATTTAGTTTAATATCATCTCTATTAGGCTGCTGGGCGGATAATTAAAAGTGAAGATGATAGCAGCAGGGAAACAGATGGCATTTGCTTACTTTGATTCAGTAGGTAAATAATGAAAAAGTCAATGGCAAACCCCCTAGAACAATTGAAACCTTAAAGAGCACTAACATTAGCAGGTACTTACAAACTGTCTTCCGCTAAGAACGAGATGAAAATACACTAATCAAGAACTATATTTCTCTGGGATGCTTCCGGGCGCTGCGCTGCCTGCGGGCGTGCGCGTCTGCCTTCCCCTCCATGGCAGCCAATAGACGGGCTCTTTTTAATTAAGATTTTACGACTGTAATTGGGGGAAGATGCGGCGGCACCGTCGCATGCAGCTCTCTCCAACTTTTGGCAGGGGAGCGGCAATGCATAGGATGCTTTTAGGTGAATCGGTGGGAGCGAGGGGAGAAATAAACGCCGGGAAGATCGGCTCTTTTTATAAAAGAAAAAAAAAAAACCTAAAAAAATAACCAAACCCAACCAAAAAAACCCGTCTCGTGTTTTATCGAGCTGACCCAGGTGTGAGCATTGAGTCCGACTTCGTGCGTTGCCGGAGGCCGCCGGAGTCACACACACACCCCGGGGGTAATTAAGCAGCCCCCGGGGCACCGCGCCACGGAACGCGGCGGGGGTTTTTTTGGCCGTTCCCGTAACGAAGTAACGGAGCGTTTCACACGGCTGGAGGGTGCGTGTTGCCCAAACCGGGGGCGACACTGTGTCCTCTCATCTCTGACCCCAACCTCCCTCCCCGATCCCCGCTACCCCAACCTCAGCCCGGGGGGGCTCAGCGGGGCCAGTAGCCGCCTGCGCCCGGCCCGGGCAGGGCTCTCGCCGAGGGGAACACCCGGTAGCCCCGGGGCCCCGCAGCTGGCCCAGGCGCCCGGTGCCAAACCTGGGCTACTCCTTCGGGGCCCGGCGAGCCCCGGCGAGAATTTTGGGGGAGGGAGGGAGGGAGGGGGGAAGGAAGGAGCTGGGTCCACTCCTGGTGGTGGAAGGAGCTCCCAGAGCCAAGCTGGGAGCGAGGGGAATCTCGGGGGCTTTAAAGTTGCGTTTCGCTCGATTTGGAGGAATTAATTTCTCTTTTCCTCGTAACCCGGCGGTGTCCCGCTCCGGTTCCCCGGCACACCCGCCCGTGCAGCGGGAGCAGGGCTACTCTGTGGGTTCAGAAAACAAACACCC
>NW_015090812.1:5546974-5549782 GCF_001431845.1 Calidris pugnax
TCCCGTATATACTCACACACTCGGGGGGCTCGGGCGGGCCGGGACAAAGCTGGATGAAGCCCTCACCCCATGGCAAGCCCTGGCCGCGGCTTTGCTGATCCGGGCTAACTCACGGCCAAGTTTTGGTTTTGCTTGAGTAAAAGCGGTGAAATGTGCGCACCGTTTGCCTGAGTTCACAGAAACAGCTTCCAAAGGAAAACAAGGAGAGGAGGGGATAAATTATTATTATTATTAAAATATCAAATCAGTTTCCTGAGGTCTCCTTTTCTAAAGGCATTTTATAAGAAATAAAAAAACCCCACCACCACCAACAAAATAGTGGGATCTCGTTTGAAAGTGTCCCCTTCAGCGACCGGAGGTGGAGAGAGGAGGGAGCGGGGTCTGCTTCTCCCGGAGAAGTGTCCCGAGGCCGGAGAGGAGGCCTCGGCCTCTGGTCCCGCTTTCCCGGGAGCAGCGGGGCCCCGGGCGGTGGCTTCTCCTCCGGTCTCCGCCGGCTCCGGGCGCCCATCGCCCGCCCCGGGGCTGCTCCCTGCCCGAGCCGGGACGGCGGGAGAGAAGCAGAGCGTGGGAAACCGATAAAGGGTCGTGATATATTTGGGGGGGGCTTCTGACAAATACTCTCAGTGCTTGCTGAATCCTGGGACTGCGTTACACGTTTTTGCAGTGTTTTTATTCAACATTTCTTGAATAATCCCCGGCTGTTTCGACGTCGGAGTGATACCGAGCGTAGCGTTTAAAGAGCGAGACGTGGTTAAGTGTTTTGGGTGCGGGGCTGTCTGTGGAAATGGGCAACTGGGGGTTTACCTGCCCAGGGCCGTGACATCGTGTCCCAACTTTGCCCACACAGCCACCGGGGACCGTGATGCGTGAGCCCACGGAAACTATTTGTAACGCCTCGGGTGGAGATGCCACGAACTATGTGTTCCAACTTCTGCACCGCCGTTTGCAGTGTTACTAAAGGCATGAAACAGAACAGAAACCAGCTCATTTCACTGGATGTTTAATGACCCACTCTTTTTTTTTGCACGGCTGTTTCCAAAATACATCGTTTAAAACCGCCTTAAACGGAAAGGATAACCCAGCCCTTTAATTTAAATCAAAGCTGAAAGAAAAGGGAAGCGGGGAAATCAGCCTAACCTGTGTCCTGCCTTGTTGGTGATGGCAGGCTGCCTCTGGGAGGGAAGGGGAAGGTATTTACAGAATAAAAAACCAAACACCAAAACCCACCGCAAACCCAAACACAACTGCCAGGAAGAAGGGAGAATATTTCTCCGTGGCAAGCCAACGCGACGTAAAGCAATACTTTTAATGTTTCTTATTTAGTCTGATCGACTTCTACGAATTCCCAGTTAAATCAGATGATCTGAGTAATTCTCCCCGGAGAGTAAAATTAGTGGTTGCGAATAAAATTAAATCGGATATTTTGACTTCGCTGCTGTATTAAATAAAGGTGTTATAACACCTAAATCACGAGGAGTGGGTGGCAGCTGCGCACACAGAAAGTCGGGCGCGAAAGCGTTCGTTTCGAAAAAAAAAAATTAAAAAATTGAAGAAGAAGGATGTAAGTGTAACAAAAATAATGAAAAGTTTGGGGGGCTCTGCAACTGTGCTTCTCGCAACCACAGAAGGAATGTGACAAAGGGGCAGCGGAGCATCAGCGGGCACCGCTTGTCCTGCGGCGGGGCTGCCCCGCGGCCTTCCGCGGCCCTTGCGCGGCCCTTGCGCGCTTCCCGGGTGGGTGCGGGCACGTTTAGAGCAAAGCCAGGGCTTTCTCTGCTGCCGGCTCGGGTGGGCAGGCGGTTGGCCCGGGGGCAGCCCCCCGCAGCCCACCCGGGGGAAGGTGTCGCAGCGTGTCACCGCGCGGGTGGGGACGCTGCCACCGGTCACCGGCCTGACGGTCCCCGCGACGGAGACGGAGTCACTGACACACGTAAGAAAGAACTTTAAAAAGCGCCGAGGAGGATGGAGGTCGCTGGTGGGAAACAGGGGGAGAGCCCCCGGGAAAGGAGACGGCGTTACTTCCCACCGAAGTGCTACCTCCTCCCCGGTACCGGCCAAGGTGACGTCAAACCCGGGCGGTTAATGCTAAAACAAAAGCTTGGGGGTTAATATACAGTTACCAGCCCCACAGCCTCCTCCTCCTCAAAAATCAGCCCCTCGGAGTTTATTGTCCCCGCGGGGAAGGCGCCTGTTGAACGCGCAGTCACGCAAGCAGCCGGCGGGAGGAAAAGGGAGGAAACTTCACTTTCTGGGGGGCGAAGGGCGGGCAGGGCGCTCCCGGGCTGCAGCGCAAGGAAAAGACGGAAAATCAGACTCACCTCGGGCTTCTCCTGCTGCAGCTGCGCCTGGAAAATTCACCTGCAGCTGTGGAGTGAGAGAGAGGGGGGGGGAAATGACGGGAGGGGGGGAGAAGGAGAAGAGAGGAGCGAGGGAAGGAAGAGAGAGAGGGGAAAGGAAGGATGGAAGGAAGGAAGGAAAAGGGAAGGAAAAAAAAGGGAAGGAAAAGGGAAGGAAAAGGGAAGGAAAAGGGAAGGAAAAGGGATGGAAGGAAAAGGGATGGACAGAAAAGGGAAGGAAAAGGGAAGGAGAGAGTCATCGTTACGCACTACTATAAAACAAAATCTCCAAGGGGAGGGGGGAGACCAGCAATTGAATTGTCACCTTCCATAGTATATTTTCCCCCACCCTTCTGACAAGTGACACCCAGGAGAAAAAAAAAAGTAATAATAGTAAAAAATAATAAAAGTAATAAAAAAATCAAACAGTTGGCAAGGCAAATACCGTTCCCACTGGATTTAAAAAAAAAAC
>NW_015090812.1:5550181-5551192 GCF_001431845.1 Calidris pugnax
ATATATATATATATTTATTATTTATTATTCTCTCCTGGATTTTAGCCTCCGCAGCTTGTGGCGAGGGGAGCCCGTCGTTGAAGGTGCCGGATTGCTCTTTGAAGGGACGCTTTTGAGCTGTGATGGTGGCGGAAGGGGGCAGGGGGAGCTGAGCGCAGGCAGCAGCCGGGGTTTCCAGCGGGGCACCCCCGCAAGCGCGGACGGGAGAGCTCGGCTTCGAGCCCGGCGCGATGGACTTGGTGCTGCGCGGCCGGATACGCACGGAGAGCAAGGAAGAGAGAGAGCTCTAAGTTTGCTTGGATTTTTCTTGTCTTAGATTCGTTCTCGGGAGCAGAGGGGAGGGGAGGAGGGGGCGGAAAGGCTCCCGACGGCCCGCTCCTCACTTGAGCCCCACTCCGGAGTCGTTTGCCAGAGCCGGGGGGACGGAGGCGGCGAGCGGGGCGGGGGGATAGGCACCGCGGTTTGCATGCCCGCACCCGGGGCTCCCTGTGCCCCCCACTTGTGATCGCGCCGGGAGCTCCCCCGCGTCCGGACGCGCCGCGGGGGCTTCCCCGCCCCGGGTTGCTTCGGAGGAGGTCAGGGAGGGGGTATCGCTCTACCGGGGCGGGTTTGCCAGGATGGAGCTGCGGTCGGAACTGCCCAGCGTGCCCTCCGCGCCCCCGCCGGTCCCCCCCAGCTCGGTGGCGGCGGCGGCGGCGGCAGCGGCGGCCACGCTGCCGGTGAGCGTAGCCGGGAGTTTGCTGCGGGCCCCGCCGCTGCTGCTGCGGGCGGCCGAGAAGTACCCGCGGACGCCCAAGTGCGCCCGGTGCCGCAACCACGGGGTGGTGTCGGCGCTGAAGGGCCACAAGCGGTACTGCCGCTGGAAGGACTGCATGTGCGCCAAGTGCACCCTCATCGCCGAGCGCCAGCGCGTCATGGCCGCCCAGGTCGCGCTGCGCCGCCAGCAGGCACAGGAGGAGAACGAAGCCCGGGAGCTCCAGCTGCTCTACGGCACGGCCGAGGGGCTGGCCC
>NW_015090812.1:5551383-5552574 GCF_001431845.1 Calidris pugnax
CAGGAGAGGCGGCGGGGGGTAGGGGGGCGGCATCCCCCCTTGTCGGAGCATCCCCTGGCGCGGCATCCCCCGGCGGAGGTGTACCCCGGGCGTTATCCCTCGGCGGAGCATCCCCCGGGAGGCATCCCCCCAGCTCTGCGGGGCCCGCCGAGGGCAGCCGCACTGACGGTCTCTCTCCTTCTCCCTCCCCGCCTCGCCCCGCAGAGTCCAAGATGCAGAAGTTCGAGCTGTTCCCCAAGACGCTGCTGCCGAGCCGCGCCGTCACCCCGCAGCAGGCGGGCGGGAAGCCCCTCTCCCCGGACGGCGAGTCCGTGCCCGGCACCTCCTCCCCAGAAGCTCGCCACGGCTCGGGCTCGGAGAACGGGGACGGCGAGTCCTTCCTGAGCTCGCCCGTCTCCAAGGGCCCGAAGGAAGGGGAGGAGAGCCCGGGCTCCATCAGCCCGCTGGGCTCGGACTCGGGCTCGGAGGCGGACAAGGACGAGCAGGACCCGTCGCCCTCGGCCGGCGGCCGGCAGCGGACTCCCATCGACATCCTGACCCGCGTCTTCCCGGCGCACAAGCGCAGCGTGCTGGAGCTGGTGCTGCAGGGCTGCGGCGGGGACGTGGTGCAGGCCATCGAGCAGATCCTCAACAACCGCGGCCCGGAGAAGGGCCCCGAGGAAAGCTGGGCTCGGGACGGCGCTTTGCAAGGCCTGCCGCCCACCCCCGCCACCGCCGCCGCCGCCGCCCACCACCGGCCCCTGATCGCCGGCGCCATGGCCCCGGCCATCGGCACGCTGGGCAGCCGCTCCGCCTTCTCCCCCCTGCAGCCCAACGCCACGCACTTCGGGGCCGAGGCCGGCGCTTACCCGCTGGGCACCCACCTGGGACTCAACCCCCTGCGCCTCGCCTACTCGGCGCACAGCCGGGGACTGGCCTTCATGACCCCTTACTCCACGGCCGGGCTGATGCCCACGCTGGGGTTCCGGCCGCCCGTGGACTACGCCTTCAGCGACCTCATGCGGGACCGCTCCGCCGTGCACAAGGAGCAGGTCTACTCCGGAGGGCTCTACGGGCCCATGGTCAACAACACCCCCGAGAAGCAATAGCGGGGGGCGGGGGGGCTTCCTAAAGCCCACCCGTGTAGAGGTAGCTAGGTAGGCACGGGTGGACGGACACGGGTGGCTTTCCCTCCCCTCTTCCCCCCTATCC
>NW_015090812.1:5552584-5552957 GCF_001431845.1 Calidris pugnax
CCCTATCCCCCCCCCCCAACCCCTTACAGAGCCCGGCGCGGACAGACGTAGGTGTAATTAAAACGGTGATCAAGGTGCACTTTTCATTGTCACTCTTTGTTGCTTACGGCCATAAGCATGGATATCCTTGGTGCGTCGTGGCGTGTGTACACACACACACACACACTCACTCACTCTTTTTTATTTTTTTTTCCCCACACACATACATATATATATGTATACTAGCAAGTGTATAATGTTATAAAATGGAAATCTAAGTTATTAATGTAACTCGTAGGTGAACTTGGTATTAACGTTAAGCTAAAGGTTAGACAGCTCATTGTAATACTTACCAGGCATATAGATTAAACATATTGTCAAATTGAAAGCCTTT
>NW_015090812.1:5552967-5557160 GCF_001431845.1 Calidris pugnax
TCCGAGCTGTATATAATAACATTTGGAAAGTAGATATATTTGTAACTGTCCGTAGGACCCCGGCGCCAACGGTGTATGACGGTTTAATGAGCCTCCTTCATTTGTGATCCGCAAGAAAAATTGCTTTCTTGTTCCGATGTAGCAAACTTCTTGCTGTTTCTAACAGGTAATTCTGTGTTTCCATTTCATAGAAATAAATGTTATTTTCTATTAAAAAAAAAAAATCGGTCTTATAAATGGCAAGTGGTATTTTACGAGACGGTGGGAGTGTGTTTTGGGAAATTCATTTGACAAGTACAGTCAATATTTAAAGGAGTTTATGCAATTAGTACAAACATGTTTACTACATTTTTATCATGGTCAAAACAGATATTCTTCGGAAAATTTATAAATAAAAACGAAGAGTACAAACCAGAGCGATCTCCTTATCAACCGAAATTGTCAAATATGTTTATTTCTGCTTCTGGTCTTTTTATTATTTACGCCAGGGGAAAAAACCAAAACAAACAAACAAAAAAACCCCAACAACAAACAAAACAGGGGTGTAAATTTAAGCAGGACTTTTCCCGTCGCTATGTCGCTGATTTCGGTCATATTTAGGAAATCGGGCGTTATGGCAGAGAAGAAAAGCCCGGTTAAAGCAAACGCCCGCCTTGCTGTTCGCGGGTTGTGTAGTAACGGAGAGACACTTTTCGCTCGTGTCTGAAATCTGAATGTGCGTTTTTATTGTTTTTCTATCAAGATAAGCAAAAGGATATATCATAATGACGCTTTTTCAGAAGGCAAGACCGCGTTTGGGGCCGGCGTGAAGGCGTTAAGCCACGGCGAGCCCAGCGCGGGGGTTACGCGCAGGAAAGGCTGCTCTTGGAGCTGTGTGTCCTTCCACATCTTCCATCTCATTGCAAGAGTAAAGGCTACACGCGTGGGTTGGGGTTTGTTTTTTACTGTTAGTTTTGTTGTTGTCGTTTGGGTTGTTTTTTTTTTTTTTCTCTTTTTTTTTCGCTTTAGTGCCCGACTATTCTTCGAGACCAAAAAGTAAGAAAGGCGTTCCTCCCTCCATTTATTGATTTATTGCCCTGAGTCGGCGGGGAAGCGGGGGTGCTCCCCGTGCATCCAGAGAGGAGGAGATCCTCCCCAAGGCCGGAGCGCGACTTTCTTATCAGTCCTGGGAGCGCTTGGCCCAGGAAAACTATTACTCACAAAGAACAAGTTCAGTCTATGGTTGAATTAAGACTGTAAAAGCTCCTAAAGTTGGTTGGTATGGAAACCTAATCCCACCGAACCGCTCCGTGGCACAGCTGGACTGTTTACTTTCTCACTTCAAATATAACTGAGTAAACATTGGCTCGGAGCTGACAGCGCGGCTCCTACCAACCAGTTAATATACTGGTGGGTCTGGGAGGAGAGGCGTCCCGCCGTACCTATGGAAGGAAGGCCCGGAGTAAAATCAAGGGACGGTAGCAAGTAAAATGCAATTATTCCTTCCCTCGGTGCAATTGATCAAGCTGGATACAATTTAAAGATTTTTCTTTTTCCTTTCTTTTTTTTTTTTTTTTTTAAAGTAAGTAAATAAATATTACAGATTACACCTAGGTAAATACTTTTGACCCTGATCCATCCTGGGAGCAGCCAAATCAATATCACAAGGGAAACTTTTTAAAGTCTCGTGTTCCAAGAGCGGGTGAAACTTAATATTACTACAATAAAACGGTTTAATAAAGAAGGGCTTTAATAGTGAGCTAATTTGATTGAGTTTCCTAATTCCACTTTAATTGGAAAAGGAGTTGTCTGTTTGGTTATAAAGTGCCAGGGTTATGTTAGTCTGGAAAAAAAGATGGACTTTGAGCATCTGTATAAACTTTTTTCCTCTTTTTTTTTTTTTCTTCTTTTTTGGGGGGGCTTGGCAGCTGACTTTGTGCAGGATGGGTTTCCATATCTAGGATTATGAATGGGCTACAAAGAGCTGCTACTTAAAGAAATCAGGTCGCCACATTTCTCCCATTCTAGCCCTGTTGAGAAGGGCTTAAGAGCTGTTGATTTAACTCAGCTCCCCTTTTAATTATAAAAGCCATTCTTGTGTAGTTAGCCGAGCAGGACAATTTATCAGAATTGTTGCCGTGTCTTGGAGGTTGGCTTGAGCTTGGATTTATACAACCGACAATGGGGATCATGACGATTAACTTTCATACGGATAGGCGGTTAAATTGGGGGGAGTAGGAGGAGGGGGTAAGAAAATCTGATACATTGCCGCTATAGTGGTAATTCCCGTAGATTAAAATAGATAAATAAATAAAATCCGAGCTGCCTCCGAGAGGTTCGTATACAGAAGCCTCTGGCAGAACATAAAATATTCAGGTCCCTTTTAGAGTAAAATAAAATGCTGTCACTTGAATAAAAATCCGCGGAACGGAGTATAAATTATTTGTAAAGCAGAGAGGCTGCGGGCGAGCGCTAGCAAACTTCCCTCTTAATTAAATCTTAATCCACGGGTCGCGGGAAGCGGCGGGGCTGCGGCGGCGGCTGCTGTACATACAGCGGGACACGTTCCGCACCGATATTAGCCGCACTAGTGTTTAATATGAATCAGCCCTAATCCACAGCATAATAAAGATCAAATTAGACTAACCATTTAGTAGCGAAATGACATTCCTTCACCTAAAATGAACCTCTCCGCGCCCCCGCTCCGCTGCCAAGGCGTGTCGGCGCTGGGGGCAGCGGCTTTGGGCCGCCTTCCAGGGCCCGGGGCCGGTCGCAGCCCACCGGGCTGAGCGAGGCCGGGAAGGGGAGGGGGGGTGTCCCTTTTACAAGCTGGTTGTTTTATTTTGAAACCCGTCGGGGGCGGCTCCGCTCCCCTCCCACTCTTTTCCAGAGCCGCCTCTCCCCCGTCCCCCCTCTGGCTGCACCCGATTTGCTGCCGGGGCCCTGGGGATAAAAGCGGTTCGGAGCGAGGTCGTTTCCCCCACCCCACACCCCCCGGCTCCGGCCCTGCCTTTTGCTCCGCGGCAGCCCCCGGGGTGCGACCCGTCGGAGACCCGACCCCCGCCCCGGCCCTCCCGCACACCCGGGCAGGGCTCCGGTTCACGCCACCGGTTTGATGCCCCTTTTCCCGGTCTGCAAACCGCCCCCGTAGCCCGGCGAGGAGGGAAGGGACGGGCCGGAGCGCGGCCCCGGGCGCCCTTCACCGTGGCGTCCGGCCTTTGTGCTGGTGCCGCCGTCCCGGCGCTGAGCAAACACAGCTGCTGCCGGTGCAGCCGGGCCCGGCGGTGGCATGGCTGGGGGTGACGAGCGGCTGTCACCCGTCCCACCGCCCTCCCCTCGCCCCCGCTCCCTGACGTCGCTTCTCGGCTGTCCCCCCAGCGGCGGATGGGCGCCCGGGTATCCCCTTTCCCCCGGGATGATTCCACCGGTGGGTGCCCAGGCGTTCCCAGGGCGCTTGTCTCAGTTGTCACCCCAACTTCCCACGTCCCCCGGGCGAGGGGACACCCCTCTGCCACCCCTGATGGTGCGGGGCATCCCCCCCCCCCCCCCCCCATCACCTCTACGCCAGAACAACAATAGGAAAGTATTTAATATATTTAAATGTGATTAAGCAGGTGGATAAAAAAAAAACCAACAAAAAAAAACCCCCAACAAAACCCGAGGAGGAGCAGCTCCGTAGGACGAGCCGGGGACGCGCCGCTGCCGCCGCCCGGGAGCCCCGGCGGGGCCGGTACCGAGCCCGGCGGCCGTAGCTCCCGCCGCCCCCGGGGATTTCCACCCGCACCGGGGGAACGAGGGCACGTTTGGAGCTCGACAGAGGGAACCGGGCGGGGGATAAATAGTTACGCGGGGAGCGGAACGGGCCGCCTCGCTCTCTCTCGCCGCTGTGAGCATCCATTAAGGCGCGGGAAAATCCATTGCCATTTCCATCCCGCGGGTTTCAACAGAAACGCTTAAAGTGTTGCAAAAATTATTTTATTTTCCCCTGTTACTCTTCCTTTCCGCTTTCCCCTTTATTTTTCTTTCTCTCTTTTTTTTTTTTTTTTAACATCCCCATGGCAACTGCAGCCATCACCTCTACGCCAGAACAACAATAGGAAAGTATTTAATATATTTAAATGTGATTAAGCAGGTGGATAAAAAAAAAACCAACAAAAAAAAAACCCCAACAAAACCCGAGGAGGAGCAGCTCCGTAGGACGAACCGGGGAGCGG